>NW_027251029.1:1675000-1799412 GCF_044704955.1 Pristiophorus japonicus
GCTCTCCTACACCCCCAAGCTCTCCTACTCCGGTAATCTCTCTTACTCCCCCAAGCATTCCTACTCCCCCAAGCCCTCCTACTCCCACAAGCTCTCCTACTCCCACAAGCTCTCCTACTCCCACAAACTGTCCTACTCCGCCAAGCTCTCCTACTCCAACAAGCTCTCCTACTCCCCCAAGATCTCCTACTCCCCCAACCTCTCCTACTCCCAAAACCTCTCCTACTCCCCCAACCTCTCCTACTCACCTAGCTCTCCTGCTCCCCCAAGCTCTTCTACTCCCACAGGATCTCCTACTCCCACAAGCTCTCCTACTCCCACAAGCTCTCCTACTCCCACAAGCTCTCCTACTCCCCCAAGCTCTCCTACTCCCACAAGCTCTCGTACTCCCTCAAGCTCTCCTACTCCCACAAGCTCTCCTACTCCCCCAAGCTCTCCTACTCCCCCAAGCTCTCCTACTCCCCCAAGCTCTCCTACTCCCCCAAGCTCTCCTACTCCCACAAGCTCTCCTACTCCCACAAGCTCTCCTACTCCCCCAAGCTCTTCTACTCCCCCAAGCTCTCCTACTCCGGTAAGCTCTCCTACTCAGGTAATCTCTCCTACTCCCCCAAGCTCTTCTACTCCACCAAGCTCTCCTGCTCGCCCAAGCTATTCTACCCAGGTACGCTATCCTACTACGCAAAGCTCTCCTACTCCGCTAAGCTCTCCTATTCCAGTAAGCTCTCCTACTCCAGTAAGCACTCCTACTCCAGTAAGCTCTCCTACTCCAGTAAGCTCTCCTACTCCAGTAAGCTCTCCTACTCCAGTAAGCTCTCCTACTACGGTAAGATCTCCTACTCCCCCAAGCTCTCCTACTCCGGCAAGCTCTCCGACTCTCCCAAGCTTCCTACTCGCACAAGCTCTCCTAGTCCCCCAAGCTCTCCGACACCAGAAAACTCTCCTACTCCAGTAAGCTCTCTGACTCGGGTAAGCTCTCCTACTCCCCCAAGCTCTCCTCCTCCCCCAAGCTCTCCTACTCGCCCAAGCTCTCCTACTCCCCCAAGCTCTCCTACTTCCCCAAGCTCTCCTACTCCCACAAGCTCTCCTACTCCCACAAGCTCTCCTAATCCCACAAGTTCTCCTACTCCCACAATCTCTCCTACTCCAACAACCTCTCCTACTCCCCCAACATCTCCTACTCCCCCAACCTCTCCTACTCCCCCAACCTCTCCTACTCCCCCAACCTCTCCTACTCCCCCAAGCTCTCCTACTCCCCCAAGCTCTCCTACTCCCCCAAGCTCTCCTACTCCCACAAGCTCTCCTACTCCCCCAAGCTCTCCTACTCCCCCAAGCTCTTCTACTCCGGTAATCTCTCCTACTCCCCCAAGCTCTCCTACTCCCCCAAGCTCTTCTACTCCCACAAGCTCTCCTACTCCCACAAGCTCTCCTAATCCCACAAGCTCTCCTACTCCCACAAGCTCTCCTACTCCCCCAAGCTCTCCTACTCCCACAAGCTCTCCTACTCCGTTAATCTCTCCTACTCCCCCAAGCTCTCCTACTCCCCCAAGCTCTTCTACTCCCACAAGCTCTCCTACTCCCACAAGCTCTCCTACTCCCACAAGCTCTCCTACTCCCACAAGCTCTCCTACTCGCCCAAGCTCTTCTACTCGCCCAAGCTCTCCTACTCGCCCAACCTCTCCTACTCGCCCAAGCTCTCCGACACGCCCATGCTATCCTACTCGCACAAGCTCTCCTTCTCGCCCAAGCTCTCCTCCTCGCCCAAGCTCTCCTACTCCCCCAAGCTCTCCTTCTTCCACAAACTCTCCGACTCCCACAAGCTCTCCTCTCCCCCAAGCTCTCCTACTCCCCCAAGCTCTCCTACTCCGGTAATCTCTCTTACTCCCCCAAGCTCTCCTACTCCCCCAAGCCCTCATACTCCCACAAGCTCTCCTACTCCCACAAGCTCTCCTACTCCCACAAGCTCTCCTACTCCCCCAAGCTCTCCTACTCCAACAAGCTCTCCTACTCCCCCAAGCTCTCCTACTCCCCCAATCTCTCCTACTCCCCCAAGCTCTCCTACTCCCCCAAGCTCTCCTACCCCCACAAGCTCTCCTACTCCCACAAGCTCTCCTACTCCCCGAAGCTCTCCTACTCCCCCAAGCTCTCCTACTCCGGTAATCTCTCCTACTCCCCCAAGCTCTCCTACTCCCCCAAGCTCTTCTACTCCCACAAGCTCTCCTACTCCCACAAGCTCTCCTAATCCCACAAGCTCTCCTACTCCCACAAGCTCTCCTACTCCCCCAAGCTCTCCTACACCCGCAAGCTCTCCTACTCCGTTAATCTCTCCTACTCCCCCAAGCTCTCATACTCCCCCAAGCTCTTCTACTCCCACAAGCTCTCCTACTCCCACAAGCTCTCCTACTCCCAAGCTCTCCTACTCCCCCAAGCTCTTCTGCTCCCACAAGCTCTCCTACTCCCACAAGCTCTCCTAATCCCACAAGCTCTCCTACTCCCACAAGCTCTCCTACTCCCCCAAGCTCTCCTACACCCCCAAGCTCTCCTACTCCGTTAATCTCTCCTACTCCCCCAAGCTCTCCTACTCCCCCAAGCTCTTCTACTCCCACAAGCTCTCCTACTCCCACAAGCTCTCCTACTCCCAAGCTCTCCTACTCCCACAAGCTCTCCTTCTCGCCCAAGCTCTCCTCCTCGCCCAAGCTCTCCTACTCCCCCAAGCTCTCCTACTCGCCCAAGCTCTCCTTCTTCCACAAACTCTCCGAATCCCACAAGCTCTCCTCTCCCCCAAGCTCTCCTACTCCCCCAAGCTCTCCTACTCCGGTAATCTCTCTTACTCCCCCAAGCACTCCTACTCCCCCAAGCCCTCATACTCCCACAAGCTCTCCTAGTCCCACAAGCTCTCCTACTCCCACAAGCTCTCCTACTCCCCCAAGCTCTCCTACTCCAACAAGCTCTCCTACTCCCCCAAGCTCTCCTACTCCCCAAACCTCTCCTACTCCCCCAACCTCTCCTACTCCCCCAACCTCTCCTACTCCCCCAAGCTCTCCTACTCCCACAAGTTCTCCTACTCCCACAAGCTCTCCTAATCCCACAAGCTCTCCTACTCCCACAAGCTCTCCTACTCCCCCAAGCTCTCCTACTCCCCCAAGCTCTCCTACTCCGTTAATCTCTCCTACTCCCCCAAGCTCTCCTACTCCCCCAAGCTCTTCTACTCCCACAAGCTCTCCTACTCCCACCAGCTCTCCTACTCCCACAAGCTCTCCTACTCCCACAAGCTCTCCTACTCGCCCAAGCTCTTCTACTCGCCCAAGCTCTCCTAATCGCCCAACCTCTCCTACTCGCCCAAGCTCTCCGACACGCCCATGCTATCCTACTCGCACAAGCTCTCCTTCTCGCCCAAGCTCTCCTCCTCGCCCAAGTTCTCCTACTCCCCCAAGCTCTCCTACTCCCCCAAGCTCTCCTTCTTCCACAAACTCTCCGACTCCCACAAGCTCTCCTCTCCCCCAAGCTCTCCTACTCCCCCAAGCTCTCCTACTCCGGTAATCTATCTTACTCCCCCATGCTCTCCTACTCCCCCAAGCCCTCATACTCCCACAAGCTCTCCTACTCCCACAAGCTCTCCTACTCCCACAAGCTCTCCTACACCCCCAAGCTCTCCTACTCCAACAAGCTCTCCTACTCCCCCAAGCTCTCCTACTCCCCCAAGCTCTCCTACTCCCCCAAGCTCTCCTACTCCCCCAAGCTCTCCTACCCCCACAAGCTCTCCTACTCCCACAAGCTCTCCTACTCCCCCAAGCTCTCCTACTCCCCCAAGCTCTCCTACTCCGGTAATCTCTCCTACTCCCCCAAGCTCTCCTACTCCCCCAAGCTCTCCTACTCCCACAAGCTCTCCTAATCCCACAAGCTCTCCTACTCCCACAAGCTCTCCTACTCCCCCAAGCTCTCCTACACCCCCAAGCTCTCCTACTCCGTTAATCTCTCCTACTCCCCCAAGCTCTCCTACTCCCCCAAGCTCTTCTACTCCCACAAGCTCTCCTACTCCCACAAGCTCTCCTACTCCCACAAGCTCTCCTACTCCCACAAGCTCTCCTACTCGCCCAAGCTCTCCTACTCGCCCAAGCTCTCCTACTCGCCCAACCTCTCCTACTCGCCCAAGCTCTCCGACACGCCCATGCTAGCCTACTCGCACAAGCTCTCCTTCTCGCCCAAGCTCTCCTCCTCGCCCAAGCTCTCCTACTTCCCCAAGCTCTCCTACTCCCCCAAGCTTTCCTTCTTCCACAAACTCTCCGAATCCCACAAGCTCCCCTCTCCCCCAAGCTCTCCTACTCCCCCAATCCCTCCTACTCCGGTAATCTCTCTTACTCCCCCAAGCACTCCTACTCCCCCAAGCCCTCATACTCCCACAAGCTCTCCTACTCCCACAAGCTCTCCTACTCCCACAAACTCTCCTACTCCCCCAAGCTCTCCTACTCCAACAAGCTCTCCTACTCCCACAAACTCTCCTACTCCCCAAACCTCTCCTACTCCCCCAACCTATCCTACTCCCCCAACCTCTCCTACTCCCCCAAGCTCTCCTACTCACCCAAGCTCTCCTACTCCCCCAAGCTCTCCTACTCCCCCATGCTCTCCTACTCCCACAAGCTCTTCTACTCCCACAAGCTCTCCTACTCCCCCAAGCTCTCCTACTCCCGCAAGCTCTCCTACTCCGGTAATCTCTCCTACTCCCCCAAGCTCTCCTACTCCCCCAAGCTCTTCTGCTCCCACAAGCTCTCCTACTCACACAAGCTCTCCTACTCCCACAAGCTCTCCTACTCCCACAAACTCTCCTACTCCCACAAGCTCTCCTACTCCCCCAAGCTCTCCTACTCCCACAAGCTCTCCTACTCCCTCAAGCTCTCCTACTCCCCCAAGCTCTCCTACTCCAACAAGCTCTCCTACTCCCCCAAGCTCTCCTACTCCCACAAGCTCTCCTACTCGCACAAGCTCTCCCACTCCCACAAGCTCTGCTACTCACACAAGCTCTCCTACTCACACAAGCTCTCCTACTTCCCCAAGCTCTCCTGCTCGCCCAAACTATTCTACCCTGGTACGCTATCCTACTCCGCTAAGCTCTCCTACTCCGCTCAGCTCTGCTGCTCCTCTAAGCTCTCATACTCCTGTAAGCTCTCATCCTCCTGTTAGCTCTCCTTCTCCCCCAACTCTCCCATTCCGGTGAGCTCTCATACTCTCCCAATCTCTATTACTCCCCCAAGCTCTCCTACTCCGGTAAGCTCTCCTACTCCAGTAACCTCTCCTACTCGGGTAAGCTCTTCTACTCCAGGAATCTCTCCTTCTCTCCCAAGCTCTCCTATTCCGGTCAGCGCTCCTACTCTCCCAAGATCTCCTGCGCCCCCAAGCTCTCCTCCTCCGGTAAGCTCTCCGACTATGGTATGATCTCCTAATCACCCTAAAACTCCTACTCCCCCAAGCTCTCCTAATCCCCAAGCTCTCCTAATCCCCCAAGCTCTACTACTCCCCCAAGCTCTCCTAATCCCCCAAGCTCTCCAAATCCCACAAGCTCTCCTATGCCACCAAGATCTCCTACTCCGGTAAGCTCTCCTACTCCGGTAAGCTCTCCTAGTCCGGAAAGCTCTCCTACTCCGGAAAGCTCTCCTTCTCCCCCAAGCTCTCCTACTCCCCCAAGCTCTCCTACTCCGTAAGCTCTCCTACTCCAGTATGATCGCCTACTCCCGCAAGCTCTCCAACTTCCCCAAGCTCTCCTACTCCACCAAGCTCTCCTACTCCCACAAGCTCTACTACTCCCCCAAGCTCTCCTACTCCCACAATCTCTCCTACTCCCCAAAGCTCTCCTACTCCCCCAAGCTCTCCTTCTCCCCCAAGCTCTCCTACTCCGTTAATCTCTCCTACTCCCCCAAGCTCTCCTACTCCACCAAGCTCTCCTACTCCCCCAAGCTCAACTACTCCCCCGAGCTCTCCAACTCCGGCATCTCTACTACTCCCCCAAGCTCTCCTACTCCCACAAGCTCTCCTACTCCTCCAAGATCTCCTACTCCCCCAAGCTCACCTACTCCCCCAAGCTCTTCTACTTCCCCAAGCTCTCCTACTCCGGCAACCTCTCCTGCTCCGGCAAGCTCTCCTACTCCGGCAAGCTCTCCTACTCTCCCAAGCTCTCCTGCTCGCCCAAGCTCTCCTACTCCCCCAAGCTCTCCGACACCAGGAAACTCTCCTACTCCAGTAAGCTCTCTGACTCCGGTAAGCTCTCCGACTCCCCCAAGCTCTCCTACTCCGGAAAGCTCTCCTACTCCCACAAGCTCTCCAATCTGGTAAGCTCTCCTACTCCGGTAAGCTCTCCTACTCGCCCAAGGTCTCCTCCTCCCCCAAGCTCTCCTACTCCCCCAAGCTCTGCTACTCTCCCAAGCTCTCATACTCCCCCAAGCTCTCCTACTCACCCAAGCTCTCCTACTCGCCCAAGCGCTCCTACTACCCCAAGCTCTCCTACTCCCCCAAGCTCTCCTACTCCCCCAACCTCTCCTACTCCCCCAAGCTCTCCTACTCCCCCAAGCTCTCCTACTCCCGCAAGCTCTCCTACTCCCCCAAGCTCTCCTACTCCCACAAGCTCTCCTACTCCCCCAAGCTCTCCTACTCCCACAAGCTCTCCTACTCCCCCAAGCTCTCCTACTCTCACATGCTCTCCTACTCCCCCAAGCTCTCCTACTCCCACAAGCTCTCCTACTCCCACAAGCTCTCCTACTCCCCCAAGCTCTCCTACTCCCCCAAGCTCTCTACTCCGGTACTCTCTCCTACTCCCCCAAGCACTCCTACTCCCCCAAGCTCTCCTACTCCCACAAGCTCTCCTACTCCCACAAGCTCTCCTACACCCCCATGCTCTCCTACTCCCACAAGCTCTTCTACTCCCACAAGCTCTCCTACTCCACCAAGCTCTACTACTCCCCCAAGCTCTCCTACTCCGGTAATCTCTCCTACTCCCCCAAGCTCTCCTACTCCCCCAAGCTCACCTACTCCCCCAAGCTCTCCAACTCCGGCAAGCTCTACTACTCCCCCAAGCTCTCCTACTCCCACAAGCTCTCCTACTCCTCCTAGATCTCCTACTCCCTCAAGCTCACCGACTCCCCCAAGCTCTTCTACTTCCCCAAGCTCTCCTACTCCGGCAACCTCTCCTACTCCGGCAAGCTCTCCTACTCCGGCAAGCTCTCCTACTCCGGCAAGTTCTCCTACTCCGGTAAGCTCTCCTACTCTCCCAAGCTCTCCTACTCGCCCAAGCTCTCCTACTCGCCCAAGCTCTCCGACACCAGGAAACTCTCCTACTCCAGTAAGCTCTCTGACTCCGGTAAGCTCTCCGACTCCCCCAAGCTCTCCTACTCCGGAAAGCTCTCCTACTCCCCCAAGCTCTCCAATCTGCTAAGCTCTCCTACTCCGGTAAGCTCTCCTACTCGCCCAAGCTCTCCTACTCCCCCAAGCTCTCCTACTCCCACAAGCTCCCCTCCTCCCCCAAGCTCTCCTACTCTCACATGCTCTCCTACTCCCCCAAGCTCTCCTACTCCCACAAGCTCTCCTACTCCCACAAGCTCTCCTACTCCCCCAAGCTCTCCTGCTCGCCCAACCTATTCTACCCTGGTATGCTATCCTACTACGCTAACTCTCCTACTCCGCTCAGCTCTCCTGCTCCTCTAAGCTCTCATACTCATGTAAGCTCTCATACTCCTGTTAGCTCTCCTTCTCCCCCAAGCTCTCCTACTCCGGCAAGCTCTCCGACTCTCCCAAGCTTCCTACTCGCCCAAGCTCTCCTACTCCCCCAAGCTCTCCGACACCAGGAAACTCTCCTACTCCAGTAAGCTCTCTGACTCGGGTAAGCTCTCCTACTCCCCCAAGCTCTCCTCCTCCCCCAAGCTCTCCTACTCCCCCAAGCTCTCCTACTCCCCCAGCGCTCCTAATCCGGTAAGCTCTCCTACTCCGGAAAGCTCTCCTTCTGCGGTAAGCTTTCCTACTCCCCCAAGCTCTCCTACTCCCGCAAGCTCTGCTACTCTCCCAAGCTCTCCTACTCCCCCAAGCTCTCCTACTCCCCCAAGCTCTCCTAATCGCCCAAGCTCTCCGACTCGCCCAAGCTCTCCGACTCGCCCAAGCTCTCCGACTCGCCGAAGCTCTCCTACTCGCCCAAGCTCTCCTACTCGCCCAAGCTCTCCTACTCGCCTGAGCTCTCCTGCTTGCCCAAGCTCTCCGACTCGCCAAAGCTCTCCGAATTCCCCAAGCTCTCCTACTCGCCCAAGCTCTCCTACTCGCCCAAGCTCTCCTACTCCCCCAAGCTCTCCTACTCCCACAAGCTCTCCTACTCCCACAAGTTCTCCGACTCCCACAAGCTCTCCTACTCCAACAACCTCTCCTACTCCCCCAAGCTCTCCTATTCCCCCAACCTCTCCTACTCCCCCAACCTCTCCTACTCCCCCAACCGCTCCTACTCCCCCAAGCTCTCCTACTCCCCCAAGCTCTCCTACTCCCACAAGCTCTCCTGCTCCCACAAGCTCTCCTACTCCCACAAGCTCTCCTACTCCCCCAAGCTCTCCTACTCCCCCAAGCTCTCCTACTCCGGTAATCTCTCCTACTCCCCCAAGCTCTCCTACTCCCCCAAGCGCTTCTACTCCCACAAGCTCTCCTACTCCCACAAGCTCTCCTACTCCCACAAGTTCTCCTACTCCCACAAGCTCTCCTACTCCCCCAAGCTCTCCTACTCCCCCAAGCTCCCCTACTCCGTTAATCTCTCCTACTCTCCCAAGCTCTCCTACTCCCCCAAGCTCTTCTACTCCCACAAGCTCTCCTACTCCCACAAGCTCTCCTACTCGCACAAGCTCTCCTACACCCACAAGCTCTCCTACTCCCACAAGCTCTCCTACTCGCCCAAGCGCTCCTACTCGCCCAACCTCTCCTACTCGCCCAAGCTCTCCTCCTCGCCCAAGCTCTCCTAGTCGCCCAAGCTCTCCTACTCGCTCAAGCTCTCCTACTCCCCCAAGCTCTCCTACTCCACCAACCTCTCCTACTCCCCGAAGCTCTCCTACTCCCCCAAGCTCTCCTACTCCCCCAAGCTCTCCTACTCCCACAAGCTCTCCTACTCCCACAAGCTCTCCTACTCGCACAAGCTCTCCTACACCCACAAGCTCTCCTACTCCCACAAGCTCTCCTACTCGCCCAAGCTCTCCTACTCGCCCAACCTCTCCTACTCGCCCAAGCTCTCCTCCTCGCCCAAGCTCTCTTAGTCGCCCAAGCTCTCCTCCTCCCCCAAGCTCTCCTCCTCCCCCAAGCTCTCCTACTCCCCCAAGCTCTCCTACTCCCCCAAGCTCTTCTACTCCCACAATCTCTCCTACTCCCACAAGCTCTCCTACTCCCACAAGCTCTCCTACTCCCCCAAGCTCTCCTACTCCCACAAGCTCTCGTACTCCCACAAGCTCTCCTACTCCCACAAGCTCTCCTACTCCCACAAGCTCTCCTACTCCCCCAAGCTCTCCTTCTCCAACAGGCTCTCCTACTCCCCCAAGCTCTCCTACTCCCACAAGCTCTCCTACTCCCACAAGCTCTCCTACTCCCCCAAGCTCTCCTACTCCCCCAAGCTCTCCTAGTCCCCCAAGCTCTCCTGCTCGCCCAACCTATTCTACCCTGGTAGGCTATCCGACTCCGCTAACTCTCCTACTCCGCTCAGCTCTCCTGCTCCTCTAAGCTTTCATACTCCTGTAAGCTCTCATACTCCTGTTAGCTCTCCTTCTCCCCCAAGCTCTCCTACTCCGGCAAGCTCTCCGACTCTCCCCAGCTTCCTACTCGCCCAAGCTCTCCTACTCCCCCAAGCTCTCCGACACCAAGAAACTCTCCTACTCCAGTAAGCTCACTGACTCGGGTAAGCTCTCCTACTCCCACAAGCTCTGCTACTCCCACAAGCTCTCCTACTCCCACAAGCTCTCCTACTCCCACAAGCTCTCCTGCTCGCCCAACCTATTCTACCCTGGTATGCTATCCTACTCCGCTAACTCTCCTACTCCGCTCAGCTCTCCTGCTCCTCTAAGCTCTCATAATCTTGTAAGCTCTCATACTCCTGTTAGCTCTCCTTCTCCCCCAAGCTCTCCTACTCCGGCAAGCTCTCCGACTCTCCCAAGCTTCCTACTCGCCCAAGCTCTCCTACTCCCACAAGCTCTCCGACACCAGGAAAGTCTCCTACTCCAGTAAGCTCTCTGACTCGGGTAAGCTCTCCTACTCCCCCAAGCTCTCCTCCTCCGCCAAGCTCTCCTCCTCCCCCAAGCTCTCCTACTCCCCCAGCGCTCCTACGCCGGTAAGCTCTCCTACTCCGGTAAGCTCTCCTTCTGCGGTAAGCTTTCCTACTCCCCCAAGCTCTCCTACTCCCGCAAGCTCTGCTACTCTCCCAAGCTCTCCTACTCCCCCAAGCTCTCCTACTCCCCCAAGCTCTCCTACTCGCCCAAGCTCTCCGACTCGCCCAAGCTCTCCGACTCGCCCAAGCTCTCCGACTCGCCGAAGCTCTCCTACTCGCCCAAGCTCTCCTACTCGCCCAAGCTCTCCTACTCGCCTGAGCTCTCCTGCTTGCCCAAGCTCTCCGACTCGCCCAAGCTCTCCGAATTCCACAAGCTCTCCTTCTCCCCCAACCTCTCCTACTCCCCCAACCTCTCCTACTCCCCCAACCTCTCCTACTCCCCCAACCTCTCCTACTCCCCCAAGCTCTCCTACTCCCTCAAGCTCTCCTACTTCCCTAAGCTCTCCTACTCCCCCAAGCTCTCCTACTCCCCCAAGCTCTCCTACTCCGCCAAGCTCTCCTACTCCCACAAGCTCTCCTACTCCCACAAGCTCTCCTACTCCCCCAAGCTCTCCTACTCCCCCAAGCTCTCCTACTCCGGTAAGCTCTCCTACTCTGGTAATCTCTCCTACTCCCCAAGCTCTTCTACTCCTCCAAGCTCTCCTACTACCACAACATCTCCTATTCCCAAAAGCTCTCCTACTCCCACAAGCTCTCCTACTCCCGCAAGCTCTCCTACTCCCACAAGCTCTCCTACTGCCACAAGCTCTCCTACTCCCCCAAGCTCTCCTACTCCCGCAAGCTCTGCTACTCTCCCAAGCTCTCCTACTCCCCCAAGCTCTCCTACTCCCCCAAGCTCTCCTACTCGCCCAAGCTCTCCGACTCGCCCAAGCTCTCCGACTCGCCCAAGCTCTCCGACTCGCCGAAGCTCTCCTACTCGCCCAAGCTCTCCTACTCGCCCAAGCTCTCCTACTCGCCTGAGCTCTCCTGCTTGCCCAAGCTCTCCGACTCGCCCAAGCTCTCCGAATTCCCCAAGCTCTCCTACTCGCCCAAGCTCTCCTACTCGCCCAAGCTCTCCTACTCCCCCAAGCTCCCCTACTTCCCCAACCTCTCCTTCTCCCCCAACCTCTCCTACTCCCCCAACCTCTCCTACTCCCCCAACCTCTCCTACTCCCCCAACCTCTCCTACTCCCCCAAGCTCTCCTACTCCCTCAAGCTCTCCTACTCCCCCAAGCTCTCCTACTCCCCCAAGCTCTCCTACTCCCCCAAGCTCTCCTACTCCCCCAAGCTCTCCTGCTCCCACAAGCTCTCCTACTCCCACAAGCTCTCCTACTCCCCCAAGCTCTCCTACTCCCCCAAGCTCTCCTACTCCGGTAAGCTCTCCTACTCTGGTAATCTCTCCTACTCCCCAAGCTCTTCTACTCCTCCAAGCTCTCCTACCACCACAACATCTCCTACTCCCACAAGCTCTCCTACTCCCAGAAGCTCTCCTACTCCCGCAAGCTCTCCTACTCCCACAAGCTCTCATACTGCCACAAGCTCTCCTACTCCCACAAGCTCTCCTACTCCCACAAGCTCTGTTACTCCCCCAAGCTCTCCTACTCCCCCAAGCTCTCCTGCTCGCCCAAGCTATTCAACCCAGGTACGCTATCCTACTCCGCTAAGCTCTCCTACTCCGCTAAGCTCTCCTATTCCAGTAAGCTCTCCTACTCCAGTTAGCACTCCTACTCCAGTTAGCTCTCCTACTCCAGTAAGCTCTCCTACTCCAGTAAGCTCTCCGACTCCAGTAAGCTCTCCTACTCCAGTAAGATCTCCTACTCCGGTAAGATCTCCGACTCCCCCAAGCTCTCCGACTCCGGTAAGCTCTCCTACTCCCCCAAGCTCTCCTACTCCCCCAAGCTCTCCTACTCCCCCAAGCTCTCCTACTCCCCCAAGCTCTTCTACTCCCACAAGCTCTCCTACTCCCACAAGCTCTCCTACTCCCACAAGCTCTCCTACTCCCCCAAGCTCTCCTACTCCCACAAGCTCTCGTACTCCCACAAGCTCTCCTACTCCCACAAGCTCTCCTACTCCCACAAGCTCTCCTACTCCCCCAAGCTCTCCTTCTCCAACAAGCTCTCCTACTCCCCCAAGCTCTCCTACTCCCACAAGCTCTCCTACTCCCACAAGCTCTCCTACTCCCACAAGCTCTCCTACTCCCCCAAGCTCTCCTGCTCGCCCAACCTATTCTACCCTGGTAGGATATCCTACTCCGCTAACTCTCCTACTCCGCTCAGCTCTCCTGCTCCTCTAAGCTCTCATACTCCTGTAAGCTCTCATACTCCTGTTAGCTCTCCTTCTCCCCCAAGCTCTCCTACTCCGGCAAGCTCTCCGACTCTCCCCAGCTTCCTACTCGCCCAAGCTCTCCTACTCCCCCAAGCTCTCCGACACCAGGAAACTCTCCTACTCCAGTAAGCTCACTGACTCGGGTAAGCTCTCCTACTCCCACAAGCTCTGCTACTCCCACAAGCTCTCCTACTCCCACAAGCTCTCCTACTCCCACAATCTATCCTACTCCCACAAGCTCTCCTACTCACACAAGCTCTCCTACTCGCACAAGCTCTCCTACTCCCCCAAGCTCTCCTGCTCGCCCAACCTATTCTGCCCTGGTATGCTATCCTACTCCGCTAGCTCTCCTACTCCCCCAAGCTCTCCGAATTCCCCAAGCTCTCCTTCTCCCCCAACCTCTCCTACTCCCCCAAACTCTCCTACTCTCCCAACCTCTCCTACTCCCCCAACCTCTCCTACTCCCCCAAGCTCTCCTACTCCCTCAAGCTCTCCTACTCCCCCAAGCTCTCCTACTCCCCCAAGCTCTCCTACTCCCACAAGCTCTCCTACTCCCCCAAGCTCTCCTACTCCCCCAAGCTCTCCTGCTCCCACAAGCTCTCCTACTCCCACAAGCTCTCCTACTGCCCCAAGCTCTCCTACTCCCCCAAGCTCTCCTACACCGGTAATCTCTCCTACACCGGTAATCTCTCCTACTCCCCCAAGCTCCCCTACTCCCCCAAGCTCTTCTACTCCCACAAGCTCTCCTACTCCCACAAGCTCTCCTACTCCCACAAGCTCTCCTACTCCCACAAGCTCTCCTACTGCCCCAAGCTCTCCTACTCCCCCAAGCTCTCCTACACCGGTAATCTCTCCTACACCGGTAATCTCTCCTACTCCCCCAAGCTCCCCTACTCCCCCAACCTCTCCTACTCCCCCAACCTCTCCTACTCCCCCAACCTCTCCTACTCCCCCAAGCTCTCCTACTCCCTCAAGCTCTCCTACTCCCCCAAGCTCTCCTACTCCCCCAAGCTCTCCTACTCCCACAAGCTCTCCTACTCCCCCAAGCTCTCCTACTCCCCCAAGCTCTCCTGCTCCCACAAGCTCTCTTACTCCCACAAGCTCTCCTACTGCCCCAAGCTCTCCTACTCCCCCAAGCTCTCCTACACCGGTAATCTCTCCTACACCGGTAATCTCTCCTACTCCCCCAAGCTCCCCTACTCCCCCAAGCTCTTCTACTCCCACAAGCTCTCCTACTCCCACAAGCTCTCCTACTCCCACAAGCTCTCCTACTCCCACAAGCTCTCCTACTCCCCCAAGCTCTCCTACTCCCCCAAGCTCCCCTACTCCGTTAATCTCTCCTACTCCCCCAAGCTCTCCTACTCCCCCAAGCTCTTCTACTCCCACAAGCTCTCCTACTCCCACAAGCTCTCCTACTCGCACAAGCTCTCCTACTCCCACAAGCTCTCCTACTCCCACAAGCTCTCCTACTCGCGCAATCTCTCCTACTCGCATAACCTCTCCTACTCGCCCAAGCTCTCCTACACGCCCAAGCTATCCTACTCGCACAAGCTTTCCTTCTCGCCCAAGCTCTCCTCCTCGCCCAAGCTCTCCTAGTCGCCCAAGCTCTCCTACTCGCCCAAGCTCTCCTACTCCCCCAAGATCTCCTACTCCCCCAACCTCTCCTGCTCCCCGAAGCTCTCCTACTCCCCCAAGCTCTCCTACTCCCACAAACTCTCTTACTGCCACAAGCTCTACTCTCCCCCAAGCTCTCCTACACCCCCAAGCTCTCCTACTCCGGTAATCTCTCTTACTCCCCCAAGCATTCCTACTCCCCCAAGCCCTCCTACTCCCACAAGCTCTCCTACTCCCACAAGCTCTCCTACTCCCACAAACTGTCCTACTCCGCCAAGCTCTCCTACTCCAACAAGCTCTCCTACTCCCCCAAGCTCTCCTACTCCCCCAACCTCTCCTACTCCCAAAACCTCTCCTACTCCCCCAACCTCTCCTACTCACCAAGCTCTCCTGCTCCCCCAAGCTCTTCTACTCCCACAGGATCTCCTACTCCCACAAGCTCTCCTACTCCCACAAGCTCTCCTACTCCCACAAGCTCTCCTACTCCCCCAAGCTCTCCTACTCCCACAAGCTCTCGTACTCCCTCAAGCTCTCCTACTCCCACAAGCTCTCCTACTCCCCCAAGCTCTCCTACTCCCCCAAGCTCTCCTACTCCCCCAAGCTCTCCTACTCCCCCAAGCTCTCCTACTCCCACAAGCTCTCCTACTCGCACAAGCTCTCCTACTCCCCAAGCTCTTCTACTCCCCCAAGCTCTCCTACTCCGGTAAGCTCTCCTACTCAGGTAATCTCTCCTACTCCCCCAAGCTCTTCTACTCCACCAAGCTCTCCTGCTCGCCCAAGCTATTCTACCCAGGTACGCTATCCTACTACGCAAAGCTCTCCTACTCCGCTAAGCTCTCCTATTCCAGTAAGCTCTCCTACTCCAGTAAGCACTCCTACTCCAGTAAGCTCTCCTACTCCAGTAAGCTCTCCTACTCCAGTAAGCTCTCCTACTCCAGTAAGCTCTCCTACTACGGTAAGATCTCCTACTCCCCCAAGCTCTCCTACTCCGGCAAGCTCTCCGACTCTCCCAAGCTTCCTACTCGCACAAGCTCTCCTAGTCCCCCAAGCTCTCCGACACCAGAAAACTCTCCTACTCCAGTAAGCTCTCTGACTCGGGTAAGCTCTCCTACTCCCCCAAGCTCTCCTCCTCCCCCAAGCTCTCCTACTCGCCCAAGCTCTCCTACTCCCCCAAGCTCTCCTACTCCCCCAAGCTCTCCTACTCCCACAAGCTCTCCTACTCCCACAAGCTCTCCTACTCCCACAAGTTCTCCTACTCCCACAAGCTCTCCTACTCCAACAACCTCTCCTACTCCCCCAACATCTCCTACTCCCCCAACCTCTCCTACTCCCCCAACCTCTCCTACTCCCCCAACCTCTCCTACTCCCCCAAGCTCTCCTACTCCCCCAAGCTCTCCTACTCCCCCAAGCTCTCCTACTCCCACAAGCTCTCCTACTCCCCCAAGCTCTCCGACTCCCCCAAGCTCTTCTACTCCGGTAATCTCTCCTACTCCCCCAAGCTCTCCTACTCCCCCAAGCTCTTCTACTCCCACAAGCTCTCCTACTCCCACAAGCTCTCCTAATCCCACAAGCTCTCCTACTCCCACAAGCTCTCCTACTCCCCCAAGCTCTCCTACTCCCACAAGCTCTCCTACTCCGTTAATCTCTCCTACTCCCCCAAGCTCTCCTACTCCCCCAAGCTCTTCTACTCCCACAAGCTCTCCTACTCCCACAAGCTCTCCTACTCCCACAAGCTCTCCTACTCCCACAAGCTCTCCTACTCGCCCAAGCTCTTCTACTCGCCCAAGCTCTCCTACTCGCCCAACCTCTCCTATTCGCCCAAGCTCTCCGACACGCCCATGCTATCCTACTCGCACAAGCTCTCCTTCTCGCCCAAGCTCTCCTCCTCGCCCAAGCTCTCCTACTCCCCCAAGCTCTCCTTCTTCCACAAACTCTCCGACTCCCACAAGCTCTCCTCTCCCCCAAGCTCTCCTACTCCCCCCAGCTCTCCTACTCCGGTAATCTCTCTTACTCCCCCAAGCTCTCCTACTCCCCCAAGCCCTCATACTCCCACAAGCTCTCCTACTCCCACAAGCTCTCCTACTCCCACAAGCTCTCCTACTCCCCAAGCTCTCCTACTCCAACAAGCTCTCCTACTCCCCCAAGCTCTCCTACTCCCCCAATCTCTCCTACTCCCCCAAGCTCTCCTACTCCCCCAAGCTCTCCTACCCCCACAAGCTCTCCTACTCCCACAAGCTCTCCTACTCCCCGAAGCTCTCCTACTCCCCCAAGCTCTCCTACTCCGGTAATCTCTCCTACTCCCCCAAGCTCTCCTACTCCCCCAAGCTCTTCTACTCCCACAAGCTCTCCTACTCCCACAAGCTCTCCTAATCCCACAAGCTCTCCTACTCCCACAAGCTCTCCTACTCCCCCAAGCTCTCCTACACCCGCAAGCTCTCCTACTCCGTTAATCTCTCCTACTCCCCCAAGCTCTCCTACTCCCCCAAGCTCTTCTACTCCCACAAGCTCTCCTACTCCCACAAGCTCTCCTACTCCCAAGCTCTCCTACTCCCCCAAGCTCTTCTGCTCCCACAAGCTCTCCTACTCCCACAAGCTCTCCTAATCCCACAAGCTCTCCTACTCCCACAAGCTCTCCTACTCCCCCAAGATCTCCTACACCCCCAAGCTCTCCTACTCCGTTAATCTCTCCTACTCCCCCAAGCTCTCCTACTCCCCCAAGCTCTTCTACTCCCACAAGCTCTCCTACTCCCACAAGCTCTCCTACTCCCAAGCTCTCCTACTCCCACAAGCTCTCCTTCTCGCCCAAGCTCTCCTCCTCGCCCAAGCTCTCCTACTCCCCCAAGCTCTCCTACTCGCCCAAGCTCTCCTTCTTCCACAAACTCTCCGAATCCCACAAGCTCTCCTCTCCCCCAAGCTCTCCTACTCCCCCAAGCTCTCCTACTCCGGTAATCTCTCTTACTCCCCCAAGCACTCCTACTCCCCCAAGCCCTCATACTCCCACAAGCTCTCCTAGTCCCACAAGCTCTCCTACTCCCACAAGCTCTCCTACTCCCCCAAGCTCTCCTACTCCAACAAGCTCTCCTACTCCCCCAAGCTCTCCTACTCCCCAAACCTCTCCTAGTCCCCCAACCTCTCCTACTCCCCCAACCTCTCCTACTCCCCCAAGCTCTCCTACTCCCACAAGTTCTCCTACTCCCACAAGCTCTCCTAATCCCACAAGCTCTCCTACTCCCACAAGCTCTCCTACTCCCCCAAGCTCTCCTACTCCCCAAGCTCTCCTACTCCGTTAATCTCTCCTACTCCCCCAAGCTCTGCTACTCCCCCAAGCTCTTCTACTCCCACAAGCTCTCCTACTCCCACCAGCTCTCCTACTCCCACAAGCTCTCCTACTCCCACAAGCTCTCCTACTCGCCCAAGCTCTTCTACTCGCCCAAGCTCTCCTACTCGCCCAACCTCTCCTACTCGCCCAAGCTCTCCGACACGCCCATGCTATCCTACTCGCACAAGCTCTCCTTCTCGCCCAAGCTCTCCTCCTCGCCCAAGCTCTCCTACTCCCCCAAGCTCTCCTACTCCCCCAAGCTCTCCTTCTTCCACAAACTCTCAGACTCCCACAAGCTCTCCTCTCCCCCAAGCTCTCCTACTCCCCCAAGCTCTCCTACTCCGGTAATCTCTCTTACTCCCCCAAGCTCTCCTACTCCCCCAAGCCCTCATACTCCCACAAGCTCTCCTACTCCCACAAGCTCTCCTACTCCCACAAGCTCTCCTACTCCCCCAAGCTCTCCTACTCCCCCAAGCTCTCCTACTCCCCCAAGCTCTCCTACCCCCACAAGCTCTCCTACTCCCACAATCTCTCCTACTCCCCGAAGCTCTCCTACTCCCCAAAGCTCTCCTACTCCGGTAATCTCTCCTACTCCCCCAAGCTCTCCTACTCCCCCAAGCTCTTCTACTCCCACAAGCTCTCCTACTCCCACAAGCTCTCCTAATCCCACAAGCTCTCCTACTCCCTCAAGCTCTCCTACTCCCCCAAGCTCTCCTACACCCGCAAGCTCTCCTACTCCGTTAATCTCTCCTACTCCCCCAAGCTCTCCCAGTCCCCCAAGCTCTTCTACTCCCACAAGCTCTCCTACTCCCACAAGCTCTCCTACTCCCAAGCTCTCCTACTCCCCCAAGCTCTTCTGCTCCCACAAGCTCTCCTACTCCCACAAGCTCTCCTAATCCCACAAGCTCTCCTACTCCCACAAGCTCTCCTACTCCCCCAAGCTCTCCTACACCCCCAAGCTCTCCTACTCCGTTAATCTCTCCTACTCCCCCAAGCTCTCCTACTCCCAAGCTCTTCTACTCCCACAAGCTCTCCTACTCCCACAAGCTCTCCTACTCCCAAGCTCTTCTACTCCCACAAGCTCTCCTACTCCCACAAGCTCTCCTACTCCCAAGCTCTCCTACTCCCACAAGCTCTCCTTCTCGCCCAAGCTCTCCTCCTCGCCCAAGCTCTCCTACTCCCCCAAGCTCTCCTACTCGCCCAAGCTCTCCTTCTTCCACAAACTCTCCGAATCCCACAAGCTCTCCTCTCCCCCAAGCTCTCCTACTCCCCCAAGCTCTCCTACTCCGGTAATCTCTCTTACTCCCCCAAGCACTCCTACTCCCCCAAGCCCTCATACTCCCACAAGCTCTCCTAGTCCCACAAGCTCTCCTACTCCCACAAGCTCTCCTACTCCCCCAAGCTCTCCTACTCCAACAAGCTCTCCTACTCCCCCAAGCTCTCCTACTCCCCAAACCTCTCCTAGTCCCCCAACCTCTCCTACTCCCCCAACCTCTCCTACTCCCCCAAGCTCTCCTACTCCCACAAGTTCTCCTACTCCCACAAGCTCTCCTAATCCCACAAGCTCTCCTACTCCCACAAGCTCTCCTACTCCCCCAAGCTCTCCTACTCCCCAAGCTCTCCTACTCCGTTAATCTCTCCTACTCCCCCAAGCTCTCCTACTCCCCCAAGCTCTTCTACTCCCACAAGCTCTCCTACTCCCACCAGCTCTCCTACTCCCACAAGCTCTCCTACTCCCACAAGCTCTCCTACTCGCCCAAGCTCTTCTACTCGCCCAAGCTCTCCTACTCGCCCAACCTCTCCTACTCGCCCAAGCTCTCCGACACGCCCATGCTATCCTATTCGCACAAGCTCTCCTTCTCGCCCAAGCTCTCCTCCTCGCCCAAGCTCTCCTACTCCCCCAAGCTCTCCTACTCCCCCAAGCTCTCCTTCTTCCACAAACTCTCCGACTCCCACAAGCTCTCCTCTCCCCCAAGCTCTCCTACTCCCCCAAGCTCTCCTACTCCGGTAATCTCTCTTACTCCCCCAAGCACTCCTACTCCCCCAAGCCCTCATACTCCCACAAGCTCTCCTACACCCCCAAGCTCTCCTACTCCAACAAGCTCTCCTACTCCCCCAAGCTCTCCTACTCCCCCAAGCTCTCCTACTCCCCCAAGCTCTCCTACTCCCCCAAGCTCTCCTACCCCCACAAGCTCTCCTACTCCCACAAGCTCTCCTACTCCCCCAAGCTCTCCTACTCCCCCAAGCTCTCCTACTCCGGTAATCTCTCCTACTCCCCCAAGCTCTCCTACTCCCCCAAGCTTTCCTACTCCCACAAGCTCTCCTAATCCCACAAGCTCTCCTACTCCCACAAGCTCTCCTACTCCCCCAAGCTCTCCTACACCCCCAAGCTCTCCTACTCCGTTAATCTCTCCTACTACCCCAAGCTATCCTACTCCCCCAAGCTCTTCTACTCCCACAAGCTCTCCTACTCCCACAAGCTCTCCTACTCCCACAAGCTCTCCTACTCCCACAAGCTCTCCTACTCGCCCAAGCTCTCCTACTCGCCCAAGCTCTCCTACTCGCCCAACCTCTCCTACTCGCCCAAGCTCTCCGACACGCCCATGCTAGCCTACTCGCACAAGCTCTCCTTCTCGCCCAAGCTCTCCTCCTCGCCCAAGCTCTCCTACTTCCCCAAGCTCTCCTACTCCCCCAAGCTCTCCTTCTTCCACAAACTCTCCGAATCCCACAAGCTCCCCTCTCCCCCAAGCTCTCCTACTCCCCCAATCCCTCCTACTCCGGTAATCTCTCTTACTCCCCCAAGCACTCCTACTCCCCCAAGCCCTCATACTCCCACAAGCTCTCCTACACCCACAAGCTCTCCTACTCCCACAAGCTCTCCTACTCCCCCAAGCTCTCCTACTCCAACAAGCTCTCCTACTCCCACAAACTCTCCTACTCCCCAAACCTCTCCTACTCCCCCAACCTATCCTACTCCCCCAACCTCTCCTACTCCCCCAAGCTCTCCTACTCACCCAAGCTCTCCTACTCCCCCAAGCTCTCCTACTCCCCCATGCTCTCCTACTCCCACAAGCTCTTCTACTCCCACAAGCTCTCCTACTCCCCCAAGCTCTCCTACTCCCCCAAGCTCTCCTACTCCGGTAATCTCTCCTACTCCCCCAAGCTCTCCCACTCCCCCAAGCTCTTCTGCTCCCACAAGCTCTCCTACTCACACAAGCTCTCCTACTCCCACAAGCTCTCCTACTCCCACAAACTCTCCTACTCCCACAAGCTCTCCTACTCCCCCAAGCTCTCCTACTCCCACAAGCTCTCCTACTCCCTCAAGCTCTCCTACTCCCCCAAGCTCTCCTACTCCAACAAGCTCTCCTACTCCCCCAAGCTCTCCTACTCCCACAAGCTCTCCTACTCCCACAAGCTCTCCCACTCCCACAAGCTCTGCTACTCACACAAGCTCTCCTACTCACACAAGCTCTCCTACTTCCCCAAGCTCTCCTGCTCGCCCAAACTATTCTACCCTGGTACGCTATCCTACTCCGCTAAGCTCTCCTACTCCGCTCAGCTCTGCTGCTCCTCTAAGCTCTCATACTCCTGTAAGCTCTCATCCTCCTGTTAGCTCTCCTTCTCCCCCAACTCTCCCATTCCGGTGAGCTCTCATACTCTCCCAATCTCTATTACTCCCCCAAGCTCTCCTACTCCGGTAAGCTCTCCTACTCCAGTAACCTCTCCTACTCGGGTAAGCTCTTCTACTCCAGGAATCTCTCCTTCTCTCCCAAGCTCTCCTATTCCGGTCAGCGCTCCTACTCTCCCAAGATCTCCTGCGCCCCCAAGCTCTCCTCCTCCGGTAAGCTCTCCGACTATGGTATGATCTCCTAATCACCCTAAAACTCCTACTCCCCCAAGCTCTCCTAATCCCCAAGCTCTCCTAATCCCCCAAGCTCTACTACTCCCCCAAGCTCTCCTAATCCCCCAAGCTCTCCAAATCCCACAAGCTCTCCTATGCCACCAAGCTCTCCTACTCCGGTAAGCTCTCCTACTCCGGTAAGCTCTCCTAGTCCGGAAAGCTCTCCTACTCCGGAAAGCTCTCCTTCTCCCCCAAGCTCTCCTACTCCCCCAAGCTCTCCTACTCCGTAAGCTCTCCTACTCCAGTATGATCGCCTACTCCCGCAAGCTCTCCAACTTCCCCAAGCTCTCCTACTCCCCCAAGCTCTCCTACTCCCACAAGCTCTACTACTCCCCCAAGCTCTCCTACTCCCACAAGCTCTCCTACTCCCCCAAGCTCTCCTACTCCCACAAGCTCTCCTACTCCCCCAAGCTCTCCTACTCCCACAAGCTCTCCTACTCCCACAATCTCTCCTACTCCCTAAAGCTCTCCTACTCCCCCAAGCTCTCCTACTCCCCCAAGCTCTCCTACTCCGTTAATCTCTCCTACTCCCCCAAGCTCTCCTACTCCACCAAGCTCTCCTACTCCCCCAAGCTCACCTACTCCCCCGAGCTCTCCTACTCCGGCATCTCTACTACTCCCCCAAGCTCTCCTACTCCCACAAGCTCTCCTACTCCTCCAAGATCTCCTACTCCCCCAAGCTCACCTACTCCCCCAAGCTCTTCTACTTCCCCAAGCTCTCCTACTCCGGCAACCTCTCCTGCTCCGGCAAACTCTCCTACTCCGGCAAGCTCTCCTACTCTCCCAAGCTCTCCTGCTCGCCCAAGCTCTCCTACTCCCCCAAGCTCTCCGACACCAGGAAACTCTCCTACTCCAGTAAGCTCTCTGACTCCGGTAAGCTCTCCGACTCCCCCAAGCTCTCCTACTCCGGAAAGCTCTCCTACTCCCACAAGCTCTCCAATCTGGTAAGCTCTCCTACTCCGGTAAGCTCTCCTACTCGCCCAAGCTCTCCTCCTCCCCCAAGCTCTCCTACTCCCCCAAGCTCTGCCACTCTCCCAAGCTCTCATACTCCCCCAAGCTCTCCTACTCACCCAAGCTCTCCTACTCGCCCAAGCGCTCCTACTACCCCAAGCTCTCCTACTCCCCCAAGCTCTCCTACTCCCCCAACCTCTCCTACTCCCCCAAGCTCTCCTACTCCCCCAAGCTCTCCTACTCCCGCAAGCTCTCCTACTCCCCCAAGCTCTCCTACTCCCACAAGCTCTCCTACTCCCCCAAGCTCTCCTACTCCCACAAGCTCTCCTACTCCCCCAAGCTCTCCTACTCTCACATGCTCTCCTACTCCCCCAAGCTCTCCTACTCCCACAAGCTCTCCTACTCCCACAAGCTCTCCTACTCCCCCAAGCTCTCCTACTCCCCCAAGCTCTCTACTCCGGTACTCTCTCCTACTCCCCCAAGCACTCCTACTCCCCCAAGCTCTCCTACTCCCACAAGCTCTCCTACTCCCACAAGCTCTCCTACACCCCCATGCTCTCCTACTCCCACAAGCTCTTCTACTCCCACAAGCTCTCCTACTCCACCAAGCTCTACTACTCCCCCAAGCTCTCCTACTCCGGTAATCTCTCCTACTCCCCCAAGCTCTCCTACTCCCCCAAGCTCACCTACTCCCCCAAGCTCTCCAACTCCGGCAAGCTCTACTACTCCCCCAAGCTCTCCTACTCCCACAAGCTCTCCTACTCCTCCTAGATCTCCTACTCCCTCAAGCTCACCGACTCCCCCAAGCTCTTCTACTTCCCCAAGCTCTCCTACTCCGGCAACCTCTCCTACTCCGGCAAGCTCTCCTACTCCGGCAAGCTCTCCTACTCCGGCAAGTTCTCCTACTCCGGTAAGCTCTCCTACTCTCCCAAGCTCTCCTACTCGCCCAAGCTCTCCTACTCGCCCAAGCTCTCCGACACCAGGAAACTCTCCTACTCCAGTAAGCTCTCTGACTCCGGTAAGCTCTCCGACTCCCCCAAGCTCTCCTACTCCGGAAAGCTCTCCTACTCCCCCAAGCTCTCCAATCTGCTAAGCTCTCCTACTCCGGTAAGCTCTCCTACTCGCCCAAGCTCTCCTACTCCCCCAAGCTCTCCTACTCCCACAAGCTCTCCTCCTCCCCCAAGCTCTCCTACTCTCACATGCTCTCCTACTCCCCCAAGCTCTCCTACTCCCACAAGCTCTCCTACTCCCACAAGCTCTCCTACTCCCCCAATCTCACCTACTCCCCCAAGCTCTCCAACTCCGGCAAGCTCTACTACTCCCCCAAGCTCTCCTACTCCCCCAAGCTCTCCTACTCCCACAAGCTCTCCTACTCCCACAAGCTCTCCTACACCCCCATGCTCTCCTACTCCCACAAGCTCTTCTACTCCCACAAGCTCTCCTACTCCACCAAGCTCTCCTACTCCCCCAAGCTCTCCTACTCCGGTAATCTCTCCTACTCCCCCAAGCTCTCCTACTCCCCCAAGCTCACCTACTCCCCCAAGCTCTCCAACTCCGGCAAGCTCTACTACTCCCCCAAGCTCTCCTACTCCCACAAGCTCTCCTACTCCTCCTAGATCTACTACTCCCCCAAGCTCACCGACTCCCCCAATCTCTTCTACTTCCCCAAGCTCTCCTACTCCGGCAACCTCTCCTACTCCGGCAAGCTCTCCTACTCCGGCAAGCTCTCCTACTCCGGCAAGTTCTCCTAATCCGGTAAGCTCTCCTACTCTCCCAAGCTCTCCTACTCGCCCAAGCTCTCCTACTCCCCCAAGCTCTCCGACACCAGGAAACTCTCCTACTCCAGTAAGCTCTCTGACTCCGGTAAGCTCTCCGACTCCCCCAAGCTCTCCTACTCCGGAAAGCTCTCCTACTCCCCCAAGCTCTCCAAGCTGGTAAGCTCTCCTACTCCGGTAAGCTCTCCTACTCGCCCAAGCTCTCCTACTCCCCCAAGCTCTCCTACTCCCCCAAGCTATCCTCCTCCCCCAAGCTCTCCTACTCCCACAAGCTCTCCTACTCCCCCAAGCTCTCGTCCTCCCACAAGCTCTCCTACTCCCCCAAGCTCTCCTACTCCCACAAGCTCTCCTACTCCCCCAAGCTCTCCTACTCCCACAAGCTCTCCTACTCCCACAATCTCTCCTGCTCCCCAAAGCTCTCCTACTCCCCCAAGCTCTCCTACACCCCCAAGCTCTCCTACTCCGTTAATCTCTCCTACTCCCCCAAGCTCTTCTACTCCCCCAAGCTCTTCTACTCCCACAAGCTCTCCTACTCCCACAAGCTCTCCTACTCCCACAAGCTCTCCTACTCCCACAAGCTCTCCTACTCGCCCAAGCTCTCCTACTCGCCCAAGCTCTCCTACTCGCCCAACCTCTCCTACTCGCCCAAGCTCTCCGACACGCCCATGCTATCCTACTCGCACAAGCTCTCCTTCTCGCCCAAGCTCTCCTCCTCGCCCAAGCTCTCCTACTCCCCCAAGCTCTCCTACACCCCCAAGCTCTCCTTCTTCCACAAACTCTCCGAATCCCACAAGCTCTCCTCTCCCCCAAGCTCTCCTACTCCCCCAAGCTCTCCTACTCCGGTAATCTCTCTTACTCCCCCAAGCACTCCTACTCCCCCAAGCCCTCATACTCCCACAAGCTCTCCTACTCCCACAAGCTCTCCTACTCCCACAAGCTCTCCTACTCCCCCAAGCTCTCCTACTCCAACAATCTCTCCTACTCCCCCAAGCTCTCCTACTCCCCAAACCTCTCCTACTCACCCAACCTCTCCTACTCCCACAACCTCTCCTACTCCCCCAAGCTCTCCTACTCACCCAGGCTCTCCTACTCCCCCAAGCTCTCCTACTCCCCCATGCTCTCCTACTCCCTCAAGCTCTTCTACTCCCACAAGCTCTCCTACGCCCCCAAGCTCTCCTACTCCCCCAAGCTCTCCTACTCCAGTAATCTCTCCTACTCCCCCAAGCTCTCCTACTCCCCCAAGCTCTTCTGCTCCCACAAGCTATCCTACTCACACAAGCTCTCCTACTCCCACAAAACTCTCCTACTCCCACAAACTCTCCTACTCCCACAAGCTCTCCTACTCCCCCAAGCTCTCCTACTCCCACAAGCTCTCGTACTCCCACAAGCTCTCCTACTCCCACAAGCTCTCCTACTCCCTCAAGCTCTCCTACTCCCCCAAGCTCTCCTACTCCAACAAGCTCTCCTACTCCCCCAAGCTCTCCTACTCCCACAAGCTCTCCTACTCCCACAAGCTCTCCCACTCCCACAAGCTCTGCTACTCCCACAAGCTCTCCTACTCCCACAAGCTCTCCTACTCCCACAAGCTCTCCTACTCCCACAAGCTCTCCTACTCACAAAAGCTCTCCTACTCA
This sequence comes from Pristiophorus japonicus, assembly GCF_044704955.1. Lineage (NCBI taxonomy): Eukaryota > Metazoa > Chordata > Chondrichthyes > Pristiophoridae > Pristiophorus > Pristiophorus japonicus. The sequence continues at coordinate 1,700,817 of NW_027251029.1, forward strand.
CACAAGCTCTCCTACTTCCCCACGCTCTCCTGCTCGCCCAAACTATTCTACCCTGGTACGCTATCCTACTCCGCTAAGCTCTCCTACTCCGCTCAGCTCTGCTGCTCCTCTAAGCTCTCATACTCCTGTAAGCTCTCATCCTCTTGTTAGCTCTCCTTCTCCCCCAACTCTCCCATTCCGGTCAGCTCTCATACTCTCCCAATCTCTATTACTCCCCCAAGCTCTCCTACTCCGGTAAGCTCTCCTACTCCAGTAAGCTCTCCTACTCCAGTAACCTCTCCTACTCGGGTAAGCTCTTCTACTCCAGGAATCTCTCCTTCTCTCCCAAGCTCTCCTATTCCGGTCAGCGCTCCTACTCTCCCAAGCTCTCCTGCGCCCCCAAGCTCTCCTCCTCCGGTAAGCTCTCCGACTATGGTATGATCTCCTAATCACCCTAAAACTCCTACTCCCCCAAGCTCTACTAATCCCCCAAGCTCTCCTAATCCCCCAAGCTCTCCTACTCCCCCACGCTCTCCTAATCCCCCAAGCTCTCCAAATCCCCCAAGCTCTCCTATGCCATCAAGCTCTCCTACTCCGGTAAGCTCTCCTACTCCGGTAAGCTCTCCTACTCTGGAAAGCTCTCCTACTCCGGAAAGCTCTCCTTCTCCCCCAAGCTCTCCTACTCCCCCAAGCTCTCCTACTCCGTAAGCTCTCCTACTCCAGTATGATCGCCTACTCCCGCAAGCTCTCCAACTTCCCCAAGCTCTCCTACTCCCCCAAGCTCTCCTACTCCCCCAAGCTCTCCTACTTCCCCAAGCTCTCCTACTCGCCCAAGCTCTCCTACTCCCCCATGCTCTCCTACTGTCCCAACTCTCCCACTCGCCCAAGCACTCCTATTCCCCCAAGCTCTCCTACTCCCCCAAGCTCTCCTACTCCCCCAAGGTCTCCTACTCCCCCAAGCTCTCCTACTCCCCCTAGCTCTCCTACTCCCCCAAGCTCACCTACTCCCCCAAGCTCTCCTACTCCGGCATCTCTACTACTCCCCCAAGCTCTCCTACTCCCACAAGCTCTCCTACTCCTCCAAGATCTCCTACTCCCCCAAGCTCACCTACTCCCCCTAGCTCTTCTACTTCCCCAAGCTCTCCTACTCCGGCAACCTCTCCTACTCCGGCAAGCTCTCCTACTCCGGCAAGCTCTCCTACTCTCCCAAGCTCTCCTGCTCGCCCAAGCTCTCCTACTCCCCCAAGCACTCCGACACCAGGAAACTCTCCTACTCCAGTAAGCTCTCTGACTCCGGTAAGCTCTCCGACTCCCCCAAGCTCTCCTACTCCGGAAAACTCTGCTACTCCCCCAAGCTCTCCAATCTGGTAAGCTCTCCTACTCCGGTAAGCTCTCCTACTCGCCCAAGCTCTCCTCCTCCCCCAAGCTCTCCTACTCCCCCAAGCTCTGCTACTCTCCCAAGCTCTCATACTCCCCCAAGCTCTCCTACTCCCCCAAGCTCTCCTACTCGACCAAGCGCTCCTACTCCTCCAAGCTCTCCTAATCCCCCAAGCTCTCCTACTCCCCCAACCTCTCCTACTCCCCCAAGCTCTCCTACTCCCCCAAGCTCTCCTACTCCCGCAAGCTCTCCTACTCCCCCAAGCTCTCCTACTCCCACAAGCTCTCCTACTCCCCCAAGCTCTCCTCCTCCCACAAGCTCTCCTACTCCCCCAAGCTCTCCTACTCCCACATGCTCTCCTACTCACCCAAGCTCTCCTACTCCCACAAGCTCTCCTACTCCCACAAGCTCTCCTACTCCCCCAAGCTCTCCTACTCCCCCAAGCTCTCTACTCCGATAATCTCTCCTACTCCCCCAAGCACTCCTACTCCCCCAAGCTCTCCTACTCCCACAAGCTCTCCTACTCCCACAAGCTCTCCTACACCCCCATGCTCTCCTACTCCCACAAGCTCTTCTGCTCCCACAAGCTCTCCTACTCCACCAAGCTCTCCTACTCCCCCAAGCTCTCCTACTCCGGTAATCTCTCCTACTCCCCCAAGCTCTCCTACTGCCCCAAGCTCACCTACTCCCCCAAGCTCTCCAACTCCGGCAAGCTCTACTACTCCCCCAAGCTCTCCTACTCCCACAAGCTCTCCTACTCCTCCAAGATCTCCTACTCCCCCAAGCTCACCGACTCCCCCAAGCTCTTCTACTTCCCCAAGCTCTCCTACTCCGGCAACCTCTCCTACTCCGGCAAGCTCTCCTACTCCGGCAAGCTCTCCTACTCCGGTAAGCTCTCCTACTCTCCCAAGCTCTCCTACTCGCCCAAGCTCTCCTACTCCCCCAAGCTCTCCGACACCAGGAAACTCTCCTACTCCAGTAAGCTCTCTGACTCCGGTAAGCTCTCCGACTCCCCCAAGCTCGCCTGCTCCGGAAAGCTCTCCTACTCCCCCAAGCTCTCCAATCTGGTAAGCTCTCCTACTCCGGTAAGCTCTCCTACTCGCCCAAGCTCTCCTCCTCCCCCAAGCTCTCCTACTCCCCCAAGCTCTGCTACTCTCCCAAGCACTCCTACTCCCCCAAGCTCTCCTACTCCCCCAACCTCTCCTACTCCCCCAAGCTCTCCTACTCCCCCAAGCTCTCCTACTCCCCCAAGCTCTCCTCCTCCCCCAAGCTCTCCTACTCCCACAAGCTCTCCTACTCCCCCAAGCTCTCCTAATCCCACAAGCTCTCCTACTCCCCCAAGCTCTCCTACTCCCACAAGCTCTCCTACTCCCCCAAGCTCTCCTACTCCCACAAGCTCTCCTACTCCCACAAGCTCTCCTACTCCCCAAAGCTCTCCTACTCCCCCAAGCTCTCTACTCCGGTAATCTATCCTACTCCCCCAAGCACTCCTACTCCCCCAAGTTCTCCTACTCCCACAAGCTCTCCTACTCCCACAAGCTCTCCTACTCCCCCATGCTCTCCTCCTCCCACAAGCTCTTCTACTCCCACAAGCTCTCCTACTCCCCAAAGCGCTCCTACTCCCCCAAGCTCTCCTACTCCCCCAACCTCTCCTACTCCCCCAACCTCTCCTACTCCCCCAAGCTCTCCTACTCCCCCAAGCTCTCCTACTCCCCCAAGCTCTCCTACTCCCCCAAGCTCTCCTACTCCCACAAGCTCTCCTACTCCCCCAAGCTCTCCTACTCCCACAAGCTCTCCTACTCCCCCAAGCTCTCCTACTCCCACAAGCTCTCCTACTCCCACAAGCTCTCCTACTCCCACAAGCTCTCCTACTACCACAAGCTCTCCTACTCCCCCAAGCTCTCCTACTCTCCCAAGCTCTCCTACTCCGGTAATCTCTCCTACTCCCACAAGCTCTGCTACTCCCACAAGCTCTCCTACTCCACCAAGCTCTCCTACTCCCCCAAGCTCTCCTACTCCGGTAATCTCTCCTACTCCCCCAAGTTCTCTTACTCCCACAAGCTCTTCTACTCCCACAAGCTCTCCTACTCCCACAAGCTGTCCCAATCCCACAAGCTCTCCTACTCCCACAAGCTCTCCTACACACACAAGCTCTCCTACTCACACAAGCTCTCCTACTCACACAAGCTCTCCTACGCCCCCAAGCTCTCCTGCTCGCCCAAACTATTCTACAATGGTACGCTATCCTACTCCGCTAAGCTCTCCTACGCCGCTCAGCTCTCCTGCTCCTCTAAGCTGTCATACTCCTGTAAGCTCTCATACTCCTGTTAGCTCTCCTTCTTACCCAACTCTCCCATTCCGGTCAGCTCTCATACTCTCCCAATCTCTATTACTCCCCCAAGCTCTCCTACTCCGGTAAGCTCTCCTACTCCAGTAAGCTCTCCTACTCCAGTAACCTCTCCTACTCGGGTAAGCTCTTCTACTCCAGGAAGCTCTCCTTCTCTCCCAAGCTCTCCTATTCCGGTCAGCGCTCCTACTCTCCCAAGCTCTCCTGCGCCCCCAAGCTCTCCTCCTCCGGTAAGCTCTCCGAATCTGGTATGATCTCCTAATCACCCTAAAACTCCTACTCCCCCAAGCTCTCCTAATCCCCCAAGCTCTCCTAATCCCCCAAACTCTCCTACTCCCCCAAGCTCTCCTAATCCCCCAAGCTCTCCAAATCCCCCAAGCTCTCCTATGCCACCAAGCTCTCCTACTCCGGTAAGCTCTCCAACTCCGGTAAGCTCTCCTACTCCGGAAAGCTCTCCTTCTCCGGAAAGCTCTCCTTCTCCCACAAGCTCTCCTACTCGTCCAAGCGCTCCTACTCCCCCAAGCTCTCCTACTCCCCCAACCACTCCTACTCCCCCAACCTCTCCTACTCCCCAAGCTCTCCTACTCCCCCAAGCTCTCCTACTCCCCCAAACTCTCCTACTCCACCAAGCTCTCCTACTCCCACAAGCTCTCCTACTCCCCCAAGCTCTCCTACTCCCACAAGCTCTCCTACTCCCCCAAACTCTCCTACTCCCACAAGCTCTCCTACTCCCCCAAGCTCTCCTACTCCCCCAAGCTCTCCTACTCCCACAAGCTCTCCTACTCCCCCAAGCTCTCCTACTCCCACAAGCTCTCCTACTCCTACAAGCTCTCCTACTCCCCCAAGCTCTCCTACTCCCCCAAGCTCTCCTACTCCCCCAAGCTCTCCTACTCCCACAAGCTCTCCTACTCCCACAAGCTCTCCTACTCCCCCAAGCACTCCTACTCCCCCAAGCTCTCCTACTCCGGTAATCTCTCCTACTCCCCCAAGCTCTCCTACTCCCCCAAGCTCTTCTACTCCCACAAGCTCTCCTACTCCCACCAGCTCTCCTACTCCCACAAGCTCTCCTACTCCCACAAGCTCTCCTACTCCCCCAAGCTCTCCTACTCCCCCAAGCTCTCCTACTCCCCCAAGCTCTCCTACTCCCCCAAGCTCTCCTACTCCACCAAGCTCTTCTACTCCCACAAGCTCTCCTACTCCCACAAGCTCTCCTACTCCCCCAAGCTCTCCTACTCCGGTAATCTCTCCTACTACCCCAAGCTCTCCTACTCCCCCAAGCTCTTCTACTCCCACAAGCTCTCATACTCCCACAAGCTCTCCTACTCCCCCAAGCTCTCCTACTCCAACAAGCTCTCCTACTCCCCCAAGCTCTCCTACTCCCCCAACCTCTCCTACTCCCCCAACCTCTCCTACTCCCGCAAGCTCTCCAACTTCCCCAAGCTCTCCTACTCCCCCAAGCTCTCCTACTCCCCCAAGCTCTCCTACCTCCCCAAGCTCTCCTACTCCCCCAAGCTCTCCTACTCCCCCAAGCTCTCCTACTCCCCCAAGCTATCCTACTCCCCCAAGCTCTCTTACTCCCCCAAGCTCTCCTACTCCGGCAAGCTCTCCTACTCCGGCAAGCTCTCCTACTCTCCCAAGCTCTCCTACTCGCCCAAGCTCTTCTACTCCCGCAAGCTCTCCGACACCAGGAAACTCTCCGACTCCAGTAAGCTCTCTGACTCCGGTAAGCTCTCCGACTAACCCAAGCTCTCCGACTCCGGAAATCTCTCCGACTCCCCCAAGCCCTCCAATCTGGTAAGCTCTCCTACTTCGGGAAGCTCTCCTACTCCCCCAAGCTCTCCTCCTCCCCCAAGCTCTCCTACTCCCCCAAGCTCTCCTACTCCGGCAAGCTCTCCTACTGCGGCAAGCTCTCCTACTCCCCCAAGCGCTCCTACTCCGGTAAGCTGTCCTACTCCGGTAAGCTCTCCGACTACGGTAGGCTCTCCTACTCCCCCAAGCTCTCCTACTCCCGCAAGCTCTGCTACTCTCCCAAGCTCTCCGACTCCCCCAAGATCTCCAACTCCCCCAAGCTCTCCTACTCGCCCAAGCTCTCCGACTCCCCAAAGCTCTCCTACTCGCCCAAGCTCTCCTACTCGCCCAAGCTCTCCTACTCACCCAAGCTCTCCTACTCGCCCAAGCTCTCCGACTCGCCCAAGCTCTCCGACTCGCCCAAGCTTTCCGACTCGCCCAAGCTCTCCGACTCGCCCAAGCTCTCCTCCTCGCCCAAGCTCTCCTACTCGCCCAAGCTCTCTGACTCGCCCAAGCTCTCCTACTCGCCCAAGCTCTCCTACTCGCCCAAGCTCTCCTACTCGCCCAAGCTCTCCTGCTCGCCCAAGCTCTCCGGCTCGCCCAAGCTCTCCTACTCGCCCAAGCTCTCCTACTCGCCCAAGCTCTCCTACTCGCCCAAGCTCTCCTACTCGCCCAAGCTCTCCTACTCGCCCAAGCTCTCCGACTCGCCCAAGCTCTCCGACTCGCCCAAGCTCTCCGACTCGCCCAAGATCTCCTAGTCGCCTAAGCTCTCCTACTCGCCCAAGCTCTCCTACTCGCCCAAGCTCTCCTACTCGCCCAAGCTCTCCTAGTCGCCCAAGCTCTCCTACTCGCCCAAGCTCTCCTACTCCCGCAAGCTCTCCTACTCGCCCAAGCTCTCCTACTCGCCCAAGCTCTCCTACTCCCCCAAGCTCTCCGACTCCCTCAAGCTCTCCTGCTCCCCCAATCTCTCCCACTCCCACAAACTCTCCTACTCCCACAAGCTCTCCTACTCCCCAAGCTCTCCTACTCCCCCAAGCTCTCCGACTCCCCCAAGCTCTCCTGCTCCCCCAATCTCTCCCACTCCCACAAACTCTCCTACTCCCACAAGCTCTCCTACTCCCCCAAGCTCTCCTACTCCCCCAAGCTCTCCTACTCCGGTAATCTCTCCTACTCCCCCAAGCTCTCCTACTCCCCCAAGCTCTCCTCCTCCCACAAGCTCTCCTACTCCCCCAAGCTCTTCTACTCCCACAAGCTCTCCTACTCCCACAAGCTGTCCTACTCCCACAAGCTCTCCTACTCCCACAAGCTCTCCTACTCACAGAAGCTCTCCTACTCACAGAAGCTCTCCTACTCACACAAGCTCTCCTACACCCCAAGCTCTCCTGCTCGCCCAAACTATTGTACCCTGGTACGCTATCCTACTCCGCTAAGCTCTCCTACTCCGCTCAGCTCTCCTGCTCCTCTAAGCTCTCATACTCCTGTAAGCTCTCATACTCCTGTTAGCTCTCCTTCTCCCCCAACTCTCCCATTCCGGTCAGCTCGCATACTCTCCCAATCTCTATTACTCCCCCAAGCTCTCCTACTCCGGTAAGCTCTCCTACTCCAGTAAGCTCTCCTACTCCAGTCACCTCTCCTACTCGGGTAAGCTCTTCTACTCCAGGAAGCTCTCCTTCTCTCCCAAGCTCTCCTATTCCGGTCAGCGCTCCTACTCTCCCAAGCTCTCCTGCGCCCCCAAGCTCTCCTCCTCCGGTAAGCTCTCCGACTCTGGTATGATCTCCTAATCACCCTAAAACTCCTACTCCCCCAAGCTCTCCTAATCCCCCAAGCTCTCCTAATCCCCCAAGCTCTCATACTCCCCCAAGCTCTCCTAATCCCCCAAGCTCTCCAAATCCCCCAAGCTCTCCTATGCCACCAAGCTCTCCTACTCCGGTAAGCTCTCCTACTCCGGTAAGCTCTCCTACTCCGGAAAGCTCTCCTACTCCGGAAAGCTCTCCTTCTTCCCCAAGCTCTCCTACTCGTCCAAGCGCTCCTACTCCCCCAAGCTCTCCTACTCCCCCAACCTCTCCTACTCCCCCAACCTCTCCTACTCCCCAAGCTCTCCTACTCCCCCAAGCTCTCCTACTCCCCCAAGCTCTTCTACTCCCCCAAGCTCTCCTACTCCCACAAGCTCTCCTACTCCCCCAAGTCTCCTACACCCACAAGCTCTCCTCCTCCCCCAAGCTCTCCTACTCACACAAGCTCTCCTACTCCCCCAAGCTCTCCTACTCCCCCAAGCTCTCCTACTCCCACAAGCTCTCCTACTCCCCCAAGCTCTCCTACTCCCACAAGCTCTCCTACTCCTACAAGCTCTCCTACTCCCCCAAGCTCTCCTACTCCCCCAAGCTCTCCTACTCCCCCAAGCTCTCCTACTACCCCAAGCTCTCCTACTCCCACAAGATCTCCTACTCCCACAAGTTCTTCTACTCCCCAAAGCACTCCCAATCTCCCAAGCTCTCCTACTCCCACAAGCTCTCGTACTCCCACAAGCTCTCCTACTCCCACAAGCTCTCCTACTCCCTCAAGCTCTGCTACTCTCCCAAGCTCTCATACTCCCCCAAGCTCTCCTACTTCCCCAAGCTCTCCTACTCGCCCAAGCGCTCCTACTCCCCCAAGATCTCCTACTCCCCCAAGCTCTCCTACTCCCCCAACCTCTCCTACTCCCCCAAGCTCTCCTACTCCCCCAAGCTCTCCTACTCCCGCAAGCTCTCCTACTCCCCCAAGCTCTCCTACTCCCACAAGCACTCCTACTCCCCCAAGCTCTCCTACTCCCACAAGCTCTCCTACTCCCCCAAGCTCTCCTACTCCAACATGCTCTCCTACTCCCACAAGCTCTCCTACTCCACCAAGCTCTCCTACTCCCACAAGCTCTCCTACTCCCCCAAGCTCTCCTACTCCCCCAGGCTCTCTACTCCGGTAATCTCTCCTACTCCCCCAAGCACTCCTACTCCCCCAAGCTCTCCTACTCCCACAAGCTCTCCTACTCACATAAGCTCTCCTACTTCCCCAAGCTCTCCTGCTCGCCCAAACTATTCTACCCTGGTACGCTATCCTACTCCGCTAAGCTCTCCTACTCCGCTCAGCTCTGCTGCTCCTCTAAGCTCTCATACTCCTGTAAGCTCTCATCCTCCTGTTAGCTCTCCTTCTCCCCCAACTCTCCCATTCCGGTCAGCTCTCATACTCTCCCAATCTCTATTACTCCCCCAAGCTCTCCTACTCCGGTAAGCTCTCCTACTCCAGTAAGCTCTCCTACTCCGGTAAGCTCTCCTACTCGCCCAAGCTCTCCTCCTCCCCCAAGCTCTCCTACTCCCCCAAGCTCTGCTACTCTCCCAAGCACTCCTACTCCCCCAAGCTCTCGTACTCCCCCAACCTCTCCTACTCCCCCAAGCTCTCCTACTCCCCCAAGCTCTCCTACTCCCCCAAGCTCTCCTCCTCCCCCAAGCTCTCCTACTCCCACAAGCTCTCCTACTCCCCCAAGCTCTCCTAATCCCACAAGCTCTCCTACTCCCCCAAGCTCTCCTACTCCCACAAGCTCTCCTACTCCCCCAAGCTCTCCTACTCCCACAAGCTCTCCTACTCCCACAAGCTCTCCTACTCCCCAAAGCTCTCCTACTCCCCCAAGCTCTCTACTCCGGTAATCTATCCTACTCCCCCAAGCACTCCTACTCCCCCAAGTTCTCCTACTCCCACAAGCTCTCCTACTCCCACAAGCTCTCCTACTCCCCCATGCTCTCCTACTCCCACAAGCTCTTCTACTCCCACAAGCTCTCCTACTCCCCCAAGCGCTCCTACTCCCCCAAGCTCTCCTACTCCCCCAACCTCTCCTACTCCCCCAACCTCTCCTACTCCCCCAAGCTCTCCTACTCCCCCAAGCTCTCCTACTCCCCCAAGCTCTCCTACTCCCCCAAGCTCTCCTACTCCCACAAGCCCTCCTACTCCCCCAAGCTCTCCTACTCCCACAAGCTCTCCTACTCCCCCAAGCTCTCCTACTCCCACAAGCTCTCCTACTCCCCCAAGCTCTCCTACTCCCACAAGCTCTCCTACTACCACAAGCTCTCCTACTCCCCCAAGCTCTCCTACTCTCCCAAGCTCTCCTACTCCGGTAATCTCTCCTACTCCCCCAAGCACTCCTACTCCCCCAAGCTCTCCTACTCCCACAAGCTCTCCTACTCCCACAAGCTCTCCTACTCCCCCATGCTCTCCTACTCCCACAAGCTCTTCTACTCCCACAAGCTCTCCTACTCCACCAAGCTCTCCTACTCCCCCAAGCTCTCCTACTCCGGTAATCTCTCCTACTCCCCCAAGCTCTCTTACTCCCACAAGCTCTTCTACTCCCACAAGCTCTCCTACTCCCACAAGCTGTCCCACTCCCACAAGCTCTCCTAATCCCACAAGCTCTCCTACACACACAAGCTCTCCTACTCACACAAGCTCTCCTACTCACACAAGCTCTCCTACTCCCCCAAGCTCTCCTGCTCGCCCAAACTATTCTACCCTGGTACGCTATCCTACTCCGCTAAGCTCTCCTACGCCGCTCAGCTCTCCTGCTCCTCTAAGCTCTCATACTCCTGTAAGCTCTCATACTCCTGTTAGCTCTCCTTCTCCCCCAACTCTCCCATTCCGGTCAGCTCTCATACTCTCCCAATCTCTATTACTCCCCCAAGCTCTCCTACTCCGGTAAGCTCTCCTGCTCCAGTAAGCTCTCCTACTCCAGTAACCTCTCCTACTCGGGTAAGCTCTTCTACTCCAGGAAGCTCTCCTTCTCTCCCAAGCTCTCCTATTCCGGTCAGCGCTCCTACTCTCCCAAGCTCTCCTGCGCCCCCAAGCTCTCCTCCTCCGGTAAGCTCTCCGAATCTGGTATGATCTCCTAATCACCCTAAAACTCCTACTCCCCCAAGCTCTCCTAATCCCCCAAGCTCTCCTAATCCCCCAAACTCTCCTACTCCCCCAAGCTCTCCTAATCCCCCAAGCTCTCCAAATCCCCCAAGCTCTCCTATGCCACCAAGCTCTCCTACTCCGGTAAGCTCTCCAACTCCGGTAAGCTCTCCTACTCCGGAAAGCTCTCCTTCTCCGGAAAGCTCTCCTTCTCCCACAAGCTCTCCTACTCGTCCAAGCGCTCCTACTCCCCCAAGCTCTCCTACTCCCCCAACCACTCCTACTCCCCCAACCTCTCCTACTCCCCAAGCTCTCCTACTCCCCAAAGCTCTCCTACTCCCCCAAACTCTCCTACTCCACCAAGCTCTCCTACTCCCACAAGCTCTCCTACTCCCCCAAGCTCTCCTACTCCCACAAGCTCTCCTACTCCCCCAAGCTCTCCTACTCCCACAAGCTCTCCTACTCCCCCAAGCTCTCCTACTCCCCCAAGCTCTCCTACTCCCACAAGCTCTCCTACTCCCCCAAGCTCTCCTACTCCCACAAGCTCTCCTACTCCTACAAGCTCTCCTACTCCCCCAAGCTCTCCTACTCCCCCAAGCTCTTCTACTCCCCCAAGCTCTCCTACTCCCACAAGCTCTCCTACTCCCACAAGCTCTCCTACTCCCCCAAGCACTCCTACTCCCCCAAGCTCTCCTACTCCGGTAATCTCTCCTACTCCCCCAAGCTCTCCTACTCCCCCAAGCTCTTCTACTCACACAAGCTCTCCTACTCCCACCAGCTCTCCTACTCCCACAAGCTCTCCTACTCCCACAAGCTCTCCTACTCCCCCAAGCTCTCCTACTCCCCCAAGCTCTCCTACTCCCCCAAGCTCTCCTACTCCCCCAAGCTCTCCTACTCCACCAAGCTCTTCTACTCCCACAAGCTCTCCTACTCCCACAAGCTCTCCTACTCCCCCAAGCTCTCCTACTCCGGTAATCTCTCCTACTACCCCAAGCTCTCCTACTCCCCCAAGCTCTTCTACTCCCACAAGCTCTCATACTCCCACAAGCTCTCCTACTCCCCCAAGCTCTCCTACTCCAACAAGCTCTCCTACTCCCCCAAGCTCTCCTACTCCCCCAACCTCTCCTACTCCCCCAACCTCTCCTACTCCCGCAAGCTCTCCAACTTCCCCAAGCTCTCCTACTCCCCCAAGCTCTCCTACTCCCCCAAGCTCTCCTACCTCCCCAAGCTCTCCTACTCCCCCAAGCTCTCCTACTCCCCCAAGCTCTCCTACTCCCCCAAGCTATCCTACTCCCCCAAGCTCTCTTACTCCCCCAAGCTCTCCTACTCCGGCAAGCTCTCCTACTCCGGCAAGCTCTCCTACTCTCCCAAGCTCTCCTACTCGCCCAAGCTCTTCTACTCCCGCAAGCTCTCCGACACCAGGAAACTCTCCGACTCCAGTAAGCTCTCTGACTCCGGTAAGCTCTCCGACTAACCCAAGCTCTCCGACTCCGGAAATCTCTCCGACTCCCCCAAGCCCTCCAATCTGGTAAGCTCTCCTACTTCGGGAAGCTCTCCTACTCCCCCAAGCTCTCCTCCTCCCCCAAGCTCTCCTACTCCCCCAAGCTCTCCTACTCCGGCAAGCTCTCCTACTGCGGCAAGCTCTCCTACTCCCCCAAGCGCTCCTACTCCGGTAAGCTGTCCTACTCCGGTAAGCTCTCCGACTACGGAAAGCTCTCCTACTCCCCCAAGCTCTCCTACTCCCGCAAGCTCTGCTACTCTCCCAAGCTCTCCGACTCCCCCAAGATCTCCAACTCCCCCAAGCTCTCCTACTCGCCCAAGCTGACCGACTCCCCAAAGCTCTCCTACTCGCCCAAGCTCTCCTACTCGCCCAAGCTCTCCTACTCACCCAAGCTCTCCTACTCGCCCAAGCTCTCCGACTCGCCCAAGCTCTCCGACTCGCCCAAGCTTTCCGACTCGCCCAAGCTCTCCGACTCGCCCAAGCTCTCCTCCTCGCCCAAGCTCTCCTACTCGCCCAAGCTCTCTGACTCGCCCAAGCTCTCCTACTCGCCCAAGCTCTCCTACTCGCCCAAGCTCTCCTACTCGCCCAAGCTCTCCTGCTCGCCCAAGCTCTCCGGCTCGCCCAAGCTCTCCTACTCGCCCAAGCTCTCCTACTCGCCCAAGCTCTCCTACTCGCCCAAGCTCTCCTACTCGCCCAAGCTCTCCTACTCGCCCAAGCTCTCCGACTCGCCCAAGGTCTCCGACTCGCCCAAGCTCTCCGACTCGCCCAAGATCTCCTAGTCGCCTAAGCTCTCCTACTCGCCCAAGCTCTCCTACTCGCCCAAGCTCTCCTACTCGCCCAAGCTCTCCTAGTCGCCCAAGCTCTCCTACTCGCCCAAGCTCTCCTACTCCCGCAAGCTCTCCTACTCGCCCAAGCTCTCCTACTCGCCCAAGCTCTCCTACTCCCCCAAGCTCTCCGACTCCCCCAAGCTCTCCTGCTCCCCCAATCTCTCCCACTCCCACAAACTCTCCTACTCCCACAAGCTCTCCTACTCCCCCAAGCTCTCCTACTCCCCCAAGCTCTCCGACTCCCCCAAGCTCTCCTGCTCCCCCAATCTCTCCCACTCCCACAAACTCTCCTACTCCCACAAGCTCTCCTACTCCCCCAAGCTCTCCTACTCCCCCAAGCTCTCCTACTCCGGTAATCTCTCCTACTACCCCAAGCTCTCCTACTCCCCCAAGCTCTCCTCCTCCCACAAGCTCTCCTACTCCCCCAAGCTCTTCTACTCCCACAAGCTCTCCTACTCCCACAAGCTGTCCTACTCCCACAAGCTCTCCTACTCCCACAAGCTCTCCTACTCACACAAGCTCTCCTACTCACAGAAGCTCTCCTACTCACACAAGCTCTCCTACACCCCAAGCTCTCCTGCTCGCCCAAACTATTGTACCCTGGTACGCTATCCTACTCCGCTAAGCTCTCCTACTCCGCTCAGCTCTCCTGCTCCTCTAAGCTCTCATACTCCTGTAAGCTCTCATACTCCTGTTAGCTCTCCTTCTCCCCCAACTCTCCCATTCCGGTCAGCTCGCATACTCTCCCAATCTCTATTACTCCCCCAAGCTCTCCTACTCCGGTAAGCTCTCCTACTCCAGTAAGCTCTCCTACTCCAGTCACCTCTCCTACTCGGGTAAGCTCTTCTACTCCAGGAAGCTCTCCTCTCTCCCAAGCTCTCCTATTCCGGTCAGCGCTCCTACTCTCCCAAGCTCTCCTGCGCCCCCAAGCTCTCCTCCTCCGGTAAGCTCTCCGACTCTGGTATGATCTCCTAATCACCCTAAAACTCCTACTCCCCCAAGCTCTCCTAATCCCCCAAGCTCTCCTAATCCCCCAAGCTCTCATACTCCCCCAAGCTCTCCTAATCCCCCAAGCTCTCCAAATCCCCCAAGCTCTCCTATGCCACCAAGCTCTCCTACTCCGGTAAGCTCTCCTACTCCGGTAAGCTCTCCTACTCCGGAAAGCTCTCCTACTCCGGAAAGCTCTCCTTCTTCCCCAAGCTCTCCTACTCGTCCAAGCGCTCCTACTCCCCCAAGCTCTCCTACTCCCCCAACCTCTCCTACTCCCCCAACCTCTCCTACTCCCCAAGCTCTCCTACTCCCCCAAGCTCTCCTACTCCCCCAAGCTCTTCTACTCCCCCAAGCTCTCCTACTCCCACAAGCTCTCCTACTCCCCCAAGTCTCCTACTCCCACAAGCTCTCCTCCTCCCCCAAGCTCTCCTACTCACACAAGCTCTCCTACTCCCCCAAGCTCTCCTACTCCCCCAAGCTCTCCTACTCCCACAAGCTCTCCTACTCCCCCAAGCTCTCCTACTCCCACAAGCTCTCCTACTCCTACAAGCTCTCCTACTCCCCCAAGCTCTCCTACTCCCCCAAGCTCTCCTACTCCCCCAAGCTCTCCTACTACCCCAAGCTCTCCTACTCCCACAAGGTCTCCTACTCCCACAAGTTCTTCTACTCCCCAAAGCACTCCCAATCTCCCAAGCTCTCCTACTCCCACAAGCTCTCGTACTCCCACAAGCTCTCCTACTCCCACAAGCTCTCCTACTCCCTCAAGCTCTGCTACTCTCCCAAGCTCTCATACTCCCCCAAGCTCTCCTACTTCCCCAAGCTCTCCTACTCGCCCAAGCGCTCCTACTCCCCCAAGATCTCCTACTCCCCCAAGCTCTCCTACTCCCCCAACCTCTCCTACTCCCACAAGCTCTCCTACTCCCCCAAGCTCTCCTACTCCCGCAAGCTCTCCTACTCCCCCAAGCTCTCCTACTCCCACAAGCACTCCTACTCCCCCAAGCTCTCCTACTCCCACAAGCTCTCCTACTCCCCCAAGCTCTCCTACTCCAACATGCTCTCCTACTCCCACAAGCTCTCCTACTCCACCAAGCTCTCCTACTCCCACAAGCTCTCCTACTCCCTCAAGCTCTCCTACTCCCCCAGGCTCTCTACTCCGGTAATCTCTCCTACTCCCCCAAGCACTCCTACTCCCCCAAGCTCTCCTACTCCCACAAGCTCTCCTACTCACATAAGCTCTCCTACTTCCCCAAGCTCTCCTGCTCGCCCAAACTATTCTACCCTGGTACGCTATCCTACTCCGCTAAGCTCTCCTACTCCGCTCAGCTCTGCTGCTCCTCTAAGCTCTCATACTCCTGTAAGCTCTCATCCTCCTGTTAGCTCTCCTTCTCCCCCAACTCTCCCATTCCGGTCAGCTCTCATACTCTACCAATCTCTATTACTCCCCCAAGCTCTCCTACTCCGGTAAGCTCTCCTACTCCAGTATGCTCTCCTACTCCAGTAACCTCTCCTACTCGGGTAAGCTCTTCTACTCCAGGAAGCTCTCCTTCTCTCCCAAGCTCTCCTATTCCGGTCAGCGCTCCTACTCTCCCAAGCTCTCCTGCGCCCCCAAGCTCTCCTCCTCCGGTAAGCTCTCCGACTATGGTATGATCGCCTAATCACCCTAAAACTCCTACTCCCCCAAGCTCTCCTAATCCCCCAAGCTCTCCTAATCCCCCAAGCTCTCCTACTCCCCCAAGCTCTCCTAATCCCCCAAGCTCTCCAAATCCCCCAAGCTCTCCTATGCCACCAAGCTCTCCTACTCCGGTAAGCTCTCCTACTCCGGTAAGCTCTCCTACTCGCCCAAGCTCTCCTCCTCCCCCAAGCTCTCCTACTCCCCCAAGCTCTCCTACTCCCGCAAGCTCTCCTACTCCCCCAAGCTCTCCTACTCCCACAAGCTCTCCTACTCCCCCAAGCTCTCCTACTCCCACAAGCTCTCCTACTCCCCCAAGCTCTCCTACTACCCCAAGCTCTCCTACTCCCACAAGCTCTCCTACTCCCACAAGTTCTCCTACTCCCCAAAGCACTCCCAATCTCCCAAGCTCTCCTACTCCCACAAGCTCTCGTACTCCCACAAGCTCTCCTACTCCCACAAGCTCTCCTACTCCCTCAAGCTCTGCTACTCTCCCAAGCTCTCATATTCCCCAAGCTCTCCTACTTCCCCAAGCTCTCCTACTCGCCCAAGCGCTCCTACTCCCCCAAGATCTCCTACTCCCCCAAGCTCTCCTACTCCCCCAACCTCTCCTACTCCCCCAAGCTCTCCTACTCCCCCAAGCTCTCCTACTCCCGCAAGCTCTCCTACTCCCCCAAGCTCTCCTACTCCCACAAGCTCTCCCACTCCCCCAAGCTCTCCTACTCCCACAAGCTCTCCTACTCCCCCAAGCTCTCCTACTCCAACATGCTCTCCTACTCCCACAAGCTCTCCTACTCCACCAAGCTCTCCTACTCCCACAAGCTCTCCTACTCCCCCAAGCTCTCCTACTCCCCCAAGCTCTCTACTCCGGTAATCTCTCCTACTCCCCCAAGCACTCCTACTCCCCCAAGCTCTCCTACTCCCACAAGCTCTCCTACTCACATAAGCTCTCCTACTTCCCCAAGCTCTCCTGCTCGCCCAAACTATTCTACCCTGGTACGCTATCCTACTCCGCTAAGCTCTCCTACTCCGCTCAGCTCTGCTGCTCCTCTAAGCTCTCATACTCCTGTAAGCTCTCATCCTCCTGTTAGCTCTCCTTCTCCCCCAACTCTCCCATTCCGGTCAGCTCTCATACTCTCCCAATCTCTATTACTCCCCCAAGCTCTCCTACTCCGGTAAGCTCTCCTACTCCGGTAAGCTCTCCTACTCCGGTAAGCTCTCCTACTCCGGTAAGCTCTCCTTCTCCCCCAAGCTCTCCTACTCGTCCAAGCGCTCCTACTCCCCCAAGCTCTCCTACTCCCCCAACCTCTCCTACTCCCCCAACCTCTCCTACTCCCCAAGCTCTCCTACTCCCCCAAGCTCTCCTACTCCCCCAAGCTCTCCTACTTCACCAAGCTCTCCTACTCGCCCAAGCTCTCCTACTCCCCCAAGCTCTCCTACTGTCCCAAGCTCTCCCACTCGCCCAAGCACTCCTATTCCCCCAAGCTCTCCTACTCCCCCAAGCTCTCCTACTCCCCCAAGCTCTCCTACTCCCCCAAGCTCTCCTACTCCCCCAAGCTCTCCTACTCCCCCAAGCTCTCCGACTCCCCCAAGAACTCCTACTCCCCCAAGCTCTCCTACTCCCGCAAGCTCACCTACTCCCCCAAGCTCTCCTACTCCGGCATCTCTACTACTCCCCCAAGCTCTCCTACTCCCACAAGCTCTCCTACTCCTCCAAGATCTCCTACTCTCCCAAGCTCATCCACTCCCCAAAGCTCTTCTACTTCACCAAGCTCTCCTACTCCGGCAACCTCTCCTACTCCGGCAAGCTCTCCTACTCCGGCAAGCTCTCCTACTCTCCCAAGCTCTCCTACTCGCCCAAGCTCTCCTACTCCCCCAAGCTCTCCGACACCAGGAAACTCTCCTACTCCAGTAAGCTCTCTGACTCCGGTAAGCTCTCCGACTCCCCCAAGCTCTCCTACTCCGGAAAGCTCTCCTACTCCCCCAAGTTCTCCAATCTGGTAAGCTCTCCTACTCCGGTAAGCTCTCCTACTCGCCCAAGCTCTCCTCCTCCCCCAATCTCTCCTACTCCCCCAAGCTCTGCTACTCTCCCAAGCTCTCATACTCCCCCAAGCTCTCCTACTTCCCCAAGCACTCCTACTCGCCCAAGCGCTCCTACTCCCCCAAGATCTCCTACTCCCCCAAGCTCTCCTACTCCCCCAACCTCTCCTACTCCCCCAAGCTCTCCTACTCCCCCAAGCTCTCCTACTCCCGCAAGCTCTCCTACTCCCCCAAGCTCTCCTACTCCCACAAGCTCTCCTACTCCCCCAACCTCTCCTACTCCCACAAGCTCTCCTACTCCCCCAAGCTCTCCTACTCCAACATGCTCTCCTACTCCCACAAGCTCTCCTACTCCCACAAGCTCTCCTACTCCCACAAGCTCTCCTACTCCCCCAAGCTCTCCTACTCCCCCAAGCTCTCTACTCCGGTAATCTCTCCTACTCCCCCAAGCACTCCTACTCCCCCAAGCTCTCCTACTCCCACAAGCTCTCATACTCCCACAAGCTCTCCTACACCCCCATGCTCTCCTACTCCCACAAGCTCTTCTACTCCCACAAGCTCTCCTACTCCACCAAGCTCTCCTACTCACCCAAGCTCTCCTACTCCGGTAATCTCTCCTACTCCCCCAAGCTCTCCTACTCCCCCAAGCTCACCTACTCCCCCAAGCTCTCCTACTCCGGCAAGCTCTACTACTCCCCCAAGGTCTCCTACTCCCCCAAGCTCTCCTACTCGCCCAAGCGCTCCTACTCCCCCAAGCTCTCCAACTCCCCCAACCTCTCCTACTCCCCCAACCTCTCCTACTCCCCCAAGCTCTCCTACTCCCCCAAGCTCTCCTACTCCCCCAAGCTCTCCTCCTCCCCCAAGCTCTCCTACTCCCACAAGCTCTCCTACTCCCCCAAGCTCTCCTACTCCCACAAACTCTCCTACTCCCCCATGCTCTCCTACTCCCAGAAGCTCTCCTACTCCCCCAAGCTCTCCTACTCCCACAAGCTCTCCTACTCCCACAAGCTCTCCTACTCCCCAAAGCTCTCCTACTCCCCCAAGCTCTCTACTCCGGTAATCTCTCCTACTCCCCCAATCTCTCCTACTCCCACAAGCTCTCCTACTCCCACAAGCTCTCCTACTCCCCCATGCTCTCCTACTCCCACAAGCTCTTCTACACCCACAAGCTCTCCTACTCCACCAAGCTCTCCTACTCCCCCAAGCTCTCCTGCTCCGGTAATCTCTCCTACTCCCCCAAGCTCTCCTACTCCCCCAATCTCTTCTACTCCCACAAGCTCTCCTACTCCCACAAGCTCTCCTACTCCCACAAGCTCTCCTACTCCCACAAGCTCTCCTACTCCCACAAGCTCTCCTACTCCCACAAGCTCTCCTACTCACACAAGCTCACCTACTCCCCCAAGCTCTCCTACTCCCCCAAGATCACCTTCTCCCCCAAGCTCTCCTACTCCGGCAAGCTCTACTTCTCCCCCAAGGTCTCCTACTCCCACAAGCTCTCCTACTCCTCCAAGATCTCCTACTCCCCCATGCTCACCTACTCCCCCAAGCTCTTCTACTTCCCCAAGCTCTCCTACTCCGCCAACCTCTGCTACCCCGGCAAGCTCTCCTACTCCGGCAAGCTCTCCTACTCCGGCAAGCTCTCCTACTCCGGTAAGCTCTCCTACTCTCCCAAGCTCTCCTACTCGCCCAAGCTCTCCTACTCCTCCAAGCTCTCCGACACCAGGAAACTCTCCTACTCCAGTAAGCTCTCTGACTCCGGTAAGCTCTCCGACTCCCCCAAGCTCTCCTACTCCGGAAAGCTCTCCTACTCCCCCAAGCTCTCCAATCTGGTAAGCTCTCCTACTCCGGTAAGCTCTCCTACTCCCCCAAGCTCTCCGACTCCCCCAAGCTCTCCAACTCCCCCAAGCTCTCCTACTCGCCCAAGCTCTCCGACTCCCCAAAGCTCTCCTACTCGCCCAAGCTCTCCTACTCGCCCAAGCTCTCCTACTCGCCCAAGCTCTCCTACTCGCCCAAGCTCTCCGACTCGCCCAAGCTCTGCGACTCGCCCAAGCTCTCCGACTCGCCCAAGCTCTCCGACACGCCCAAGCTCTCCTACTCGCCCAAGCTCTCTGATTCGCCCAAGCTCTCCTACTCGCCCAAGGTCTCCTACTCGCCCAAGCTCTCCTACTCGCCCAAGCTCTCCTGCTCGCCCAAGCTCTCCGACTCGCCCAAGCTCTCCTACTCGCCCAAGCTCTCCTACTCGCCCAAGCTCTCCTACTCGCCCAAGCTCTCCTACTCGCCCAAGCTCTCCGACTCGCCCAAGCTCTCCGACTCGCCCAAGCTCTCCGACTCGCCAAAGATCTCCTAGTCGCCTAAGCTCTCCTACTCGCCCAAGCTCTCCTACTCGCCCAAGCTCTCCTACTCGCCCAAGCTCTCCTAGTCGCCCAAGCTCTCCTACTCGCCCAAGCTCTCCTACTCCCGCAAGCTCTCCTACTCGCCCAAGCTCTCCTACTCGCCCAAGCTCTCCTACTCCCCCAAGCTCTCCGACTCCCCCAAGCTCTTCTGCTCCCCCAATCTCTCCCACTCCAACAAACTCTCCTACTCCCACAAGCTCTCCTACTCCCCCAAGCTCTCCTACTCCCCCAAGCTCTCCTACTCCGGTAATCTCTCCTACTACCACAAGCTCTCCTACTCCCCCAAGCTCTTCTACTCCCACAAGCTCTCCTACTCCCACAAGCTGTCCTACTCCCACAAGCTCTCCTACTCCCACAAGCTCTCCTACTCACACAAGCTCTCCTACTCACACAAGCTCTCCTACTCAACACAAGCTCTCCTACTCCCCCAAGCTCTCCTGCTCGCCCAAACTATTCTACTCTGGTACGCTATCCTACTCCGCTAAGCTCTCCTACTCCGCTCAGCTCTCCTGCTCCTCCAAGCTCTCATACTCCTGTAAGCTCTCATACTCCTGTTAGCTCTCCTTCTCCCCCAACTCTCCCATTCCGGTCAGCTCTCATACTCTCCCAATCTCTATTACTCCCCCAAGCTTTCCTACTCCGGTAAGCTCTCCTACTCCAGTAAGCTCTCCTACTCCAGTAACCTCGCCTACTCGGGTAAGCTCTTCTACTCCAGGAAGCTCTCCTTCTCTCCCAAGCTCTCCTATTCCGGTCAGCGCTCCTACTCTCCCAAGCTCTCCTGCGCCCCCAAGCTCTCCTCCAACGGTAAGCTCTCCGACTCTGGTATGATCTCCTAATCACCCTAAAATCCTACTCCCCCAAGCTCTCCTGATCCCCCAAGCTCTCCTAATCCCCCAAGCTCTCCTACTCCCCCAAGCTCTCCTAATCCCCCAAGCTCTCCAAATCCCCCAAGCTCTCCTATGCCACCAAGCTCTCCTACTCCGGTAAGCTCTCCTACTCCGGTAAGCTCTCCTACTCCGGAAAGCTCTCCTACTCCGGAAAGCTCTCCTACTCCCCCAAGCTCTCCTACTCCCCCAACCTCTCCTACTCCCCCAACCTCTCCTACTCCCCAAGCTCTCCTACTCCCCCAAGCTCTCCTACTCCCCCAAGCTCTCCTACTCCCCCAAGCTCTCCTACTCCCACAAGCTCTCCTACTCCCCCAAGCTCTCCTACTCCCACAAGCTCTCCTACACTCCAAGCTCTCCTACTCCCACAAGATCTCCTACTCCCCCAAGCTCTCCTACTCCCCCATGCTCTCCTACTCCCACAAGCTCTCCTACTCCCCCAAGCTCTCCTACTCCCACAAGCTCTCCTACTCCTACAAGCTCTCCTACTCCCCCAAGCTCTCCTACTCCCCCAAGCTCTCCTACTCCCCCAAGCTCTCCTACTACCCCAAGCTCTCCTACTCCCACAAGCTCTCCGACTCCCACAAGCTCTCCTACTCCCCCAAGCACTCCTACTCCCCCAAGCTCTCCTACTCCGATAATCTCTCCTACTCCCCCAAGCTCTCCTACTCCCCCAAGCGCTTCTACTCCCACAAGCTCTCCTACTCCCACCAGCTCTCCTACTCCCACAAGCTCTCCTACTCCCACAAGCTCTCCTACTCCCCCAAGCTCTCCTACTCCCTCAAGCTCTCCTACTCCGGTAATCTCTCCTACTCCCCCAAGCTCTCCTACTCCCCCAAGCTCTTCTACTCCCACAAGCTCTCCTACTCCCACAAGCTCTCCTACTCCCCCAAGCTCTCCTACTCCGGTAATCTCTCCTACTCCCCCAAACTCTGCTACTCCCCCAAGCTCTTCTACTCCCACAAGCTCTCCTACTCCCACAAGCTCTCCTACTTCCACAAGCTCTCCTACTCCCACAAGCTCTCCTACTCGCCCAAGCTCTCCTACTCGCCCAAGCTCTCCTACTCGCCCAACCTCTCCTACTCGTCCAAGCTCTCCTACACGCCCAAGCTATCCTACTCGCACAAGCTCTCCTTCTCGCCCAAGCTCTCCTCCTCGCCCAAGCTCTCCTAGTCGCCCAAGCTCTCCTAGTCGCGCAAGCTCTCCTACTCGCCCAAGCTCTCCAACTCCCCCAAGCTCTCCTACTCCCCCAACCTCTCCTACTCCCCCAAGCTCTCCTACTCCCCCAAGCTCTCCTACTCCCCCAAGCTCTCCTACTCCCACAAACTCTCCTACTCCCACAAGCTCTCCTACTCCCCCAAGCTCTCCTACTCCCCCAAGCTCTCCTACTCCGGTAATCTCTCTTACTCCCCCAAGCTCTCCTACTCACCCAAGCCCTCCTACTCCCACAAGCTCTCCTACACCCACAAGCTCTCCTACTCCCACAAGCTCTCCTACTCCCCCAAGCTCTCCTACTCCAACAAGCTCTCCTACTCCCCCAAGCTCTCCTACTCCCCCAACCTCTCCTACTCCCCCAACCTCTCCTACTCCCGCAAGCTCTCCAACTTCCCCAAGCTCTCCTACTCCCCCAAGCTCTCCTACTCCCCCAAGCTCTCCTACCTCCCCAAGCTCTCCTACTCCCCCAAGCTCTCCTACTCCCCCAAGCTCTCCTACTCCCCCAAGCTCTCCTACTCCCCCAAGCTCACCTGCTCCCCCAAGCTCTCCTACTCCCCCAAGCTCTCCTACTCCGGCAAGCTCTCCTACTCCCCCAAGCTCTCCTACTCCCCCAAGCTCTCCTACTCGCCAAGCTCACCTACTCCCGCAAGCTCTCCTACTCCCCCAAGCTCTACTACTCCCCCAAGCTCTCCTACTGCCGCAAGCTCTCCTACTCCCCCAAGCTCTCGTACTCCCCGAAGCTCACCTACTCCCCCAGCTCTCCTACTCCCCCGAGCTCTCCTACTCTCCCAAGCTCTCCCACTCACCCAAGCTCTCCTATTCCCCCAAGCTCTCCTAATCCACCAAGCTCTCCTACTCCCCCAAGCCCTCCTACTCCCCCAAGCTCTCCTACTCCCACAAGCTCTCCTACTCCCCCAAGATCTCCTACTCCCCCAAGCTCTCCTACTCCCCCAAGCTCTCCTACTCCCACAAACTCTCCTACTCCCACAAGCTCTCCTACTCCCCCAAGCTCTCCTACTCCCCCAAGCTCTCCTACTCCGGTAATCTCTCTTACTCCCCCAAGCTCTCCTACTCACCCAAGCCCTCCTACTCCCACAAGCTCTCCTACACCCACAAGCTCTCCTACTCCCACAAGCTCTCCTACTCCCCCAAGCTCTCCTACTCCAACAAGCTCTCCTACTCCCCCAAGCTCTCCTACTCCCCCAACCTCTCCTACTCCCCCAACCTCTCCTACTCCCGCAAGCTCTCCAACTTCCCCAAGCTCTCCTACTCCCCCAAGCTCTCCTACTCCCCCAAGCTCTCCTACCTCCCCAAGCTCTCCTACTCCCCCAAGCTCTCCTACTCCCCCAAGCTCTCCTACTCCCCCAAGCTCTCCTACTCCCCCAAGCTCACCTGCTCCCCCAAGCTCTCCTACTCCCCCAAGCTCTCCTACTCCGGCAAGCTCTCCTACTCCCCCAAGCTCTCCTACTCCCCCAAGCTCTCCTACTCGCCAAGCTCACCTACTCCCGCAAGCTCTCCTACTCCCCCAAGCTCTACTACTCCCCCAAGCTCTCCTACTGCCGCAAGCTCTCCTACTCCCCCAAGCTCTCGTACTCCCCGAAGCTCACCTACTCCCCCAGCTCTCCTACTCCCCCGAGCTCTCCTACTCTCCCAAGCTCTCCCACTCACCCAAGCTCTCCTATTCCCCCAAGCTCTCCTAATCCACCAAGCTCTCCTACTCCCCCAAGCCCTCCTACTCCCCCAAGCTCTCCTACTCCCACAAGCTCTCCTACTCCCCCAAGATCTCCTACTCCCCCAAGCTCTCCTACTCCCCCAAGCTCTCCTACTCGCCAAGCTCACCTACTCCCGCAAGCTCTCCTACTCCCCCAAGCTCTACTACTCCCCCAAGCTCTCCTACTCCCGCAAGCTCTCCTACTCCCCCAAGCTCTCCTACTCCCCGAGGCTCACCTACTCCCCCAGCTCTCCTACTCCCCCAAGCTCTCCTACTCCGGCAAGCTCTCCTACTCCGGCAAGCTCTCCTACTCCGGCAAGCTCTCCTACTCTCCTAAGCTCTCCTACTCGCCCAAGCTCTCCTACTCCCCCAAGCTCTCCGACACCAGGAAACTCTCCTGCTCCAGTAAGCTCTCTGACTCTGGTAAGCTCTCCTACTCCCCCAAGCTCTCCTACTCCGGAAAGCTCTCCGACTCCCCCAAGCTCTCCTCCTCCGGCAAGGTCTCCTACTCTCCCAAGCTTCCTACTCGCCCAAGCTTTCCTCCTCCCCCAAGCTCTCTGACACCAGGAAACTCTCCTACTCCAGTAAGCTCTCTGACTCCGGTAAGCACTCCTACTCCCCCAAGCTCTCCTCCTCCCCCAAGCTCTCCTATTCCCCCAAGCTCTCCTACTCCCCCAAGCGCTCCTACTCCGGTAAGCTATCCTACTCCGGTAAGCTCTCCTTCTGCGGTAAGCTTTCCTACTCCCCCAAGCTCTCCTACTCCTTCAAGCTCTTCTTCTCTCCCAAGCTCGCCTACTCCCCCAAGCTCTCCTACTCCCCCAAGCTCTCCTACTCGCCCAAGCTCTCCGACTCGCCCTAGCTCTCCGACTCGCCCAAGCTCTCCTTCTCCCCCAACCTCTCCTACTCCCCCAACCTCTCCTACTCCCCCAACCTCTCCTACTACCCCAACCTCTCCTACTCCCCCAACCTCTCCTAATCCCCCAAGCTCTCCTACTCCCTCAAGCTCTCCTACTCCCCCAAGCTCTCCTACTCCCCCAAGCTCTCCTACTCCCCCAAGCTCTCCTACTCCCACAAGCTCTCCTACTCCCACAAGCTCTCCTGCTCCCACAAGCTCTCCTACTCCCCCAAGCTCTCCTACTCCCCCAAGCTCTCCGACTCCCCCAAGCTCTCCTACTCTGGTAATCTCTCCTACTCCCCCAAGCTCTTCTACTCCCCCAAGCTCTCCTACTCCCACAAGATCTCCTACTCCCACTAGATCTCCTACTCCCACAAGCTCTCCTACTCCCACAAGCTCTCCTACTCCCGCAAGCTCTCCTACTCCCGCAAGCTCTCCTACTCCCACAAGCTCTCCTACTCCCACAAGCTCAACTACTCCCACAAGCTCTCCTACTCCCCCAAGATCTCCTACTCCCCCAAGCTCTCCTACTCCCCCAAGCTCTCCTACTCGCCAAGCTCACCTACTCCCGCAAGCTCTCCTACTCCCCCAAGCTCTACTACTCCCCCAAGCTCTCCTACTCCCGCAAGCTCTCCTACTCCCCCAAGCTCTCCTACTCCCCGAGGCTCACCTACTCCCCCAGCTCTCCTACTCCCCCAAGCTCTCCTACTCCGGCAAGCTCTCCTACTCCGGCAAGCTCTCCTACTCCGGCAAGCTCTCCTACTCTCCTAAGCTCTCCTACTCGCCCAAGCTCTCCTACTCCCCCAAGCTCTCCGACACCAGGAAACTCTCCTGCTCCAGTAAGCTCTCTGACTCTGGTAAGCTCTCCTACTCCCCCAAGCTCTCCTGCTCGCCCAAGCTATTCTACCCAGGTACGCTATCCTACTCCGCTAAGCTCTCCTACTACGCTAAGCTCTCCTATTCCAGTAAGCTCTCCTACTCCAGTAAGCTCTCCTACTCCAGTAAGCTCTCCTACTCCAGTAAGCTCACCTACTCCAGTAAGCTCTCCTACTCCAGTAAGATCTCCTACTCCGGTAAGCTCTCCTACTCCCCCAAGCTCTCCGACTCCGGTAAGCTCTCCTACTCCGGTAATCTCTCCTACTCCCCCAAGCTCTCCTACTCCCCCAAGCTCTCCTACTCCCACAAGCTCTCCTACTCCCACAAGCTCTCCTACTTCCCCAAGCTCTCTTAATCCCCCAAGCTCTCCTACTCCCCCAAGCTCTCCTACTCCCCCAAGCTCTCCTACTCCCACAAGCTCTCCTACTCACACAAGCTCTCCTACTCACACAAGCTCTCCTACTCCCCCAAGCTCTCCTGCTCGCCCAAGCATTTCAACCCTGGTATGCTATTCTACTCCGCTAAGCTCTCCTACTCCGCTCAGCTCTCCTACTCCGCTAAGTTCTCATACTCCTGTAAGCTCTCATACTCCTGTTAGCTCTCCTTCTCCCCCAACTCTCCCATTCCGGTCAGCTCTCATACTCTACCAATCTCTACTACTCCCCCAAGCTCTCCTACTCCGGTAAGCTCTCCTACTCCAGTAAGCTCTCCTACTCCAGTAAGCTCTCCTACTCGGGTAAGCTCTTCTACTCCAGGAAGCTCTCCTTCTCACCCAAGCTCTCCTATTCCGGTCAGCGCTCCTGCTCTCCCAAGCTCTCCTGCGCCCCCAAGCTCTGCTCCTCCGGTAAGCTCTCCGACTCTGGTATGATCTCCTTATCACCCTAAAACTCATAGTCCCCCAAGCTCTCCTAATCCCCCAAGCTCTCCTAATCCCCCAAGCTCTCTTACTCCCCCAAGCTCTCCTAATCCCCCAAGCTCTCCAAATCCCCCAAGCTCTCCTATGCCACCAAGCTGTCCTACTCCGGTAAGCTCTCCTACTCCGGTAAGCTCTCCTACTCCGGAACACTCTCCTACTCCGGAAAGCTTTCCTACTCCCCCAAGCTCTCCTACTCCCCCAAGCTCTCCTACTCCCCCATGCTCTCCTACTCCCCCACGCTCTCCTACCCCCCCAAGCTCTCCTACTCCCCCAAGTTCTCCTACTCCCCCAAGTTCTCCTAGTCCCCCAAGCTCTCCTACTCCCCCAAGCTCTCCCACTCCCCCAAGCTCTCCTACTCGCCCAAGTTCTCCTACTCGCCCAAGCTATCCTACTCGCCCAAGCTCTCCTGCTCGCCCAAGCTCTCCTACTCGCCCAAGCTCTCCTACTCGCCCAAGCTCTCCGACTCGCCCAAGCTCTCCGACTCGCCCAAGCTCTCCTACTCGCCCAAGCTCTCCTTATCGCCATAGCTCTCCTAGTCGCCCAAGCTCTCTTACTCCCCCAAGCTCTCCTACTCCCCCAAGCTCTCCTACTCCAGTATGATCGCCCACTCCCGCAAGCTCTCCAACTTCCCCAAGCTCTCCTACTCCCCCAAGCTCTCCTACTCCCCCAAGCTCTCCTACTTCCCCAAGCTCTCCTACTACCCCAAGCTCTCCGACTCCCCCGAGCTCTCCTATTCTCCCAAGCTCTCCCACTCACCCAAGCTCTCCTATTCCCCCAAGCTCTCCTACTCCCCCAAGCTCTCCTACTCCCCCAAGCTCTCCTACTCCCCCAAGCTCTCCTACTCCCCCAAGATATCCTACTCCCCCAAGCTCTCCTACTCCCCCAAGCTCCCCTACTCGCCAAGCTCACCTACTCCCGCAAGCTCTCCTACTCCCCCAAGCTCTACTACTCCCCCAAGCTCTCCTACTCCGGCAAGCTCTCCTACTCCGGCAAGCTCTCCTACTCCGGCAAGCTCTCCTACTCCCCCAAGCTCTCCTACTCCCACAAGCTCTCCTACTCCCCCAAGCTCTCCTACTCCCCCAAGCTCTCCTACTCCGGTAAGCTCTCCTACGCTGGTAATCTCTCCTACTCCCCCAAGCTCTTCTACTCCCCCAAGCTCTCCTACTCCAACAAGCTCTCCTACTCCCACAAGCTCTCCTACTCCCACAAGCTCTGCTACTCCCACAAGCCCTCTACTCCCACAAGCTCTCCTACTCCCACAAGCTCTCCTACTCCCACAAGATCTCCTACTCACACAAGCTCTCCTACTCACAAAAGCTCTCCTACTCCCCCAAGCTCTCCTGCTCGCCCAAGCTATTCTACCCAGGTACGCTATCCTACTCCGCTAAGCTCTCCTACTCCGCTAAGCTCTCCTATTCCAGGAAGCTCTCCTACTCCAGTAAGCACTCCTACTCCAGTAAGCTCTCCTACTCCAGTAAGCTCTCCTACTCCAGTAAGCTAACCTACTCCAGTAAGCTCTCCTACTCCAGTAAGATCTCCTACTCCGGTAGATCTCCTACTCGCCCAAGCTCTCCGACTCCGGTAAGCTCTCCTACTCCGGTAATCTCTCCTACTCCCCCAAGCTCTCCTTCTCCCCCAAGCTCTCCTACTCCCACAAGCTCTCCTGCTCCCACAAGCTCTCTTACTCCCACAAGCTCTCCTACTCCCACAAGCTCTCCTACTCCAACAACCTCTCCTACTCCTCCAAGCTCTCCTACGCCCTCAACCTCTCCTACTCCCCCAACCTCTCCTACTCCCCCAAGCTCTCCTACTCCCCCAAGCTCTCCTACTCCCCCAAGCTCTCCTACTCCCCCAAGCTCTCCTACACCCACAAGCTCTCCTACTCCCACATCTCTCCTACTCCCCCACGCTCTCGTACTCCCCCAAGCTCTCCTACTCCCACAATCTCTCCTACTCCCACAAGCTCTCCTACTCGCCCAAGCTCTCCTAGTCGCCCAAGCTCTCCTACTCGCCCAAGCTCTCCTACTCCGCCAAACTCTCCTACTCCCCCAACCTCTCCTACTCCCCCAAGCTCTCCTACTCCCCCAAGCTCTCCTACTCCCCCAAGCTCTCCTTCTCCCAGAAGCTCTCGTACTCCCACAAGCTCTCCTACTCCCACAAGCTCTCCTACTCCCACAAGCTCTCCTACTCCCCCAAGCTCTCCTACTCCAACAAGCTCTCCTACTCCCCCAAGCTCTCCTACTCCAACAAGCTCTCCTACTCCCACAAGCTCTCCTACTCCCACAAGCTCTGCTACTCCCACAAGCTCTCCTACTCCCACAAGCTCTCCTGCTCCCACAAGCTCTCCTACTCCCACAAGCTCTCCTACTCACACAAGCTCTCCTACTCACCCAAGCTCTCCTGCTCACCCAAACTATTCTACCCTGGTACGCTATCCTACTCAGCTAAGCTCTCCTACTCCGCTCAGCTCTCCTGCTCCTCTAAGCTCTCATACTCCTGTAAGCTCTCATACTCCTGTTAGCTCTCCTTCTCCCCCAACTCTCCAATTCCGGTCAGCTCTCATACTCTCCCAATCTCTACTACTCCCCCAAGCTCTCCTACTCGAGTAAGCTCTCCTACTCCAGTAACCTCTCCTACTCGGGTAAGCTCTTCTACTCCAGGAAGCTCTCCTTCTCTCCCAAGCTCTCCTATTCCGGTCAGCGCTCCTCCTCTCCCAAGCTCTCCTGCACCCACAAGCTCTCCTCCTCCGGTAAGCTCTCCGACTCTGGTATGATCTCCTAATCACCCTAAAACTCCTACTCCCCCAAGCTCTCCTAATCCCCCAAGCTCTCCTACTCCCCCAAGCTCTCCTACTCCCCCAAGCTCTCCTACTCCGTAAGCTCTCCTACTCCAGTGTGATCGCCTACTCCCGCAATCTCTCCAACTTCCCCAAGCTCTCCTACTCCCCCAATCTCTCCTACTCCCCCAAGCTCTCCTACTTCCCCAGGCTCTCCTACTCCCCCAAGATCTCCTACTCCCCCAAGCTCTCCTACTCTCCCAAGCTCTCCCACTCGCCCAAGCTCTCCTATTCCCCCAAGCTCTCCTACTCCCCCAAGCTCTCCGACTCCCCCAAGCTCTCCTACTCCCCCAAGCTCTCCTACTCCCCCAAGCTCTCCGACTCCCCCAAGCTCTCCTACTCCCCCAAGCTCTCCTACTCCCCCAAGCTCTCCTACTCCCCCAAGCTCACCTACTCCCCCAAGCTCTCCTACCCCGGCAAGCTCTACTACTCACCCAAGCTCTCCGACTCCCACAAGCTCTCCTACTGCCCCAAGATCCCCTACTGCCCCAAGCTCAACTACTCCCCCAAGCTCTCCTACTCCCCCAAGCTCTCCTACTCCCCCAAGATCTCCTACTCCCCCAATTTCTCCTACTCCCCCAAGCTCTCCTACTCCGCCAAGCTCTCCTACTCCCCCAAGCTCTCCTACTCCCCCAAGCTCTCCTACTCCCCCAAGCTCTCCTACTCGCCCAAGTTCTCCTACTCGTTCAAGCTCTCCAACTCGCCCAAGCTCTCCTGCTCGCCCAAGCTCTCCTACTCGCCCAAGCTCTCCTACTCGCCCAAGCTCTCCGACTCGCCCAAGCTCTCCGACTCGCCCAAGCTCTCCTATTCGCCCAAGCTCTCCTACTCGCCCAAGCTCTCTTACTCCCCCAAGCTCTCCTACTCCCCCAAGCTCTCCTACTCCAGTATGATCGCCTACTCCCGCAAGCTCTCCAACTTCCCCAAGCTCTCCTACTCCCCCAAGCTCTCCTACTCCCCCAAGCTCTCCTACTTCTCCAAGCTCTCCTACTCCCCCAAGCTCTCCTACTCCCCCGAGCTCTCCTACTCTCCCAAGCTCTCCCACTCACCCAAGCTCTCCTATTCCCCCAAGCTCTCCTACTCCACCAAGCTCTCCTACTCCCCCAAGCTCTCCTCCTCCCCCAAGCTCTCCTACTCCCCCAAGCTCTCCTACTCCCCCAAGATCTCCTACTCCCCCAAGCTCTCCTACTCCAACAAGCTCTCCTACTCCCCCAAGCTCTCCTACTCCCCCAACCTCTCCTACTCCCCCAACCTCTCCTACTCCCGCAAGCTCTCCAACTTCCCCAAGCTCTCCTACTCCCCCGAGCTCTCCTACTCCCCCAAGCTCTCCTACCTCCCCAAGCTCTCCTACTCCCCCAAGCTCTCCTACTCCCCCAAGCTCTCCTACTCCCCCAAGCTCTCCTACTCCCCCAAGCTCACCTACTCCCCCAAGCTCTCCTACTCCCCCAAGCTCTCCTACTCCGGCAAGCTCTCCTACTCCCCCAAGCTCTCCTACTCCCCCAAGCTCTCCTACTCGCCAAGCTCACCTACTCCCGCAAGCTCTCCTACTCCCCCAAGCTCTACTACTCCCCCAAGCTCTCCTACTGCCGCAAGCTCTCCTACTCCCCCAAGCTCTCGTACTCCCCGAAGCTCACCTACTCCCCCAGCTCTCCTACTCCCCCGAGCTCTCCTACTCTCCCAAGCTCTCCCACTCACCCAAGCTCTCCTATTCCCCCAAGCTCTCCTAATCCACCAAGCTCTCCTACTCCCCCAAGCCCTCCTACTCCCCCAAGCTCTCCTACTCCCACAAGCTCTCCTACTCCCCCAAGATCTCCTACTCCCCCAAGCTCTCCTACTCCCCCAAGCTCTCCTACTCGCCAAGCTCACCTACTCCCGCAAGCTCTCCTACTCCCCCAAGCTCTACTACTCCCCCAAGCTCTCCTACTCCCGCAAGCTCTCCTACTCCCCCAAGCTCTCCTACTCCCCGAGGCTCACCTACTCCCCCAGCTCTCCTACTCCCCCAAGCTCTCCTACTCCGGCAAGCTCTCCTACTCCGGCAAGCTCTCCTACTCCGGCAAGCTCTCCTACTCTCCTAAGCTCTCCTACTCGCCCAAGCTCTCCTACTCCCCCAAGCTCTCCGACACCAGGAAACTCTCCTGCTCCAGTAAGCTCTCTGACTCTGGTAAGCTCTCCTACTCCCCCAAGCTCTCCTACTCCGGAAAGCTCTCCGACTCCCCCAAGCTCTCCTCCTCCGGCAAGGTCTCCTACTCTCCCAAGCTTCCTACTCGCCCAAGCTTTCCTCCTCCCCCAAGCTCTCTGACACCAGGAAACTCTCCTACTCCAGTAAGCTCTCTGACTCCGGTAAGCACTCCTACTCCCCCAAGCTCTCCTCCTCCCCCAAGCTCTCCTATTCCCCCAAGCTCTCCTACTCCCCCAAGCGCTCCTACTCCGGTAAGCTATCCTACTCCGGTAAGCTCTCCTTCTGCGGTAAGCTTTCCTACTCCCCCAAGCTCTCCTACTCCTTCAAGCTCTTCTTCTCTCCCAAGCTCGCCTACTCCCCCAAGCTCTCCTACTCCCCCAAGCTCTCCTACTCGCCCAAGCTCTCCGACTCGCCCTAGCTCTCCGACTCGCCCAAGCTCTCCTTCTCCCCCAACCTCTCCTACTCCCCCAACCTCTCCTACTCCCCCAACCTCTCCTACTACCCCAACCTCTCCTACTCCCCCAACCTCTCCTAATCCCCCAAGCTCTCCTACTCCCTCAAGCTCTCCTACTCCCCCAAGCTCTCCTACTCCCCCAAGCTCTCCTACTCCCCCAAGCTCTCCTACTCCCACAAGCTCTCCTACTCCCACAAGCTCTCCTGCTCCCACAAGCTCTCCTACTCCCCCAAGCTCTCCTACTCCCCCAAGCTCTCCGACTCCCCCAAGCTCTCCTACTCTGGTAATCTCTCCTACTCCCCCAAGCTCTTCTACTCCCCCAAGCTCTCCTACTCCCACAAGATCTCCTACTCCCACTAGATCTCCTACTCCCACAAGCTCTCCTACTCCCACAAGCTCTCCTACTCCCGCAAGCTCTCCTACTCCCGCAAGCTCTCCTACTCCCACAAGCTCTCCTACTCCCACAAGCTCAACTACTCCCACAAGCTCTCCTACTCCCCCAAGATCTCCTACTCCCCCAAGCTCTCCTACTCCCCCAAGCTCTCCTACTCGCCAAGCTCACCTACTCCCGCAAGCTCTCCTACTCCCCCAAGCTCTACTACTCCCCCAAGCTCTCCTACTCCCGCAAGCTCTCCTACTCCCCCAAGCTCTCCTACTCCCCGAGGCTCACCTACTCCCCCAGCTCTCCTACTCCCCCAAGCTCTCCTACTCCGGCAAGCTCTCCTACTCCGGCAAGCTCTCCTACTCCGGCAAGCTCTCCTACTCTCCTAAGCTCTCCTACTCGCCCAAGCTCTCCTACTCCCCCAAGCTCTCCGACACCAGGAAACTCTCCTGCTCCAGTAAGCTCTCTGACTCTGGTAAGCTCTCCTACTCCCCCAAGCTCTCCTACTCCGGAAAGCTCTCCGACTCCCCCAAGCTCTCCTCCTCCGGCAAGGTCTCCTACTCTCCCAAGCTTCCTACTCGCCCAAGCTTTCCTCCTCCCCCAAGCTCTCTGACACCAGGAAACTCTCCTACTCCAGTAAGCTCTCTGACTCCGGTAAGCACTCCTACTCCCCCAAGCTCTCCTCCTCCCCCAAGCTCTCCTATTCCCCCAAGCTCTCCTACTCCCCCAAGCGCTCCTACTCCGGTAAGCTATCCTACTCCGGTAAGCTCTCCTTCTGCGGTAAGCTTTCCTACTCACCCAAGCTCTCCTACTCCTTCAAGCTCTTCTTCTCTCCCAAGCTCGCCTACTCCCCCAAGCTCTCCTACTCCCCCAAGCTCTCCTACTCGCCCAAGCTCTCCGACTCGCCCTAGCTCTCCGACTCGCCCAAGCTCTCCTTCTCCCCCAACCTCTCCTACTCCCCCAACCTCTCCTACTCCCCCAACCTCTCCTACTACCCCAACCTCTCCTACTCCCCCAACCTCTCCTAATCCCCCAAGCTCTCCTACTCCCTCAAGCTCTCCTACTCCCCCAAGCTCTCCTACTCCCCCAAGCTCTCCTACTCCCCCAAGCTCTCCTACTCCCACAAGCTCTCCTACTCCCACAAGCTCTCCTGCTCCCACAAGCTCTCCTACTCCCCCAAGCTCTCCTACTCCCCCAAGCTCTCCGACTCCCCCAAGCTCTCCTACTCTGGTAATCTCTCCTACTCCCCCAAGATCTTCTACTCCCCCAAGCTCTCCTACTCCCACAAGATCTCCTACTCCCACTAGATCTCCTACTCCCACAAGCTCTCCTACTCCCACAAGCTCTCCTACTCCCGCAAGCTCTCCTACTCCCGCAAGCTCTCCTACTCCCACAAGCTCTCCTACTCCCACAAGCTCAACTACTCCCACAAGCTCTCCTACTCCCACAAGCTCTGATACTCCCACAAGCTCTCCTACTCCCCCAAGCTCTCCTGCTCGCCCAAGCTATTCTACCCAGGTACGCTATCCTACTCCGCTAAGCTCTCCTACTACGCTAAGCTCTCCTATTCCAGTAAGCTCTCCTACTCCAGTAAGCTCTCCTACTCCAGTAAGCTCTCCTACTCCAGTAAGCTCACCTACTCCAGTAAGCTCTCCTACTCCAGTAAGATCTCCTACTCCGGTAAGCTCTCCTACTCCCCCAAGCTCTCCGACTCCGGTAAGCTCTCCTACTCCGGTAATCTCTCCTACTCCCCCAAGCTCTCCTACTCCCCCAAGCTCTCCTACTCCCACAAGCTCTCCTACTCCCACAAGCTCTCCTACTTCCCCAATCTCTCCTACTCCCCCAAGCTCTCCTACTCCCCCAAGCTCTCCTACTCTCCCAAGCTCTCCCACTCACCCAAGCTCTCTTAATCCCCCAAGCTCTCCTACTCCCCCAAGCTCTCCTACTCCCCCAAGCTCTCCTACTCCCACAAGCTCTCCTACTCACACAAGCTCTCCTACTCACACAAGCTCTCCTACTCCCCCAAGCTCTCCTGCTCGCCCAAGCATTTCAACCCTGGTATGCTATTCTACTCCGCTAAGCTCTCCTACTCCGCTCAGCTCTCCTACTCCGCTAAGTTCTCATACTCCTGTAAGCTCTCATACTCCTGTTAGCTCTCCTTCTCCCCCAACTCTCCCATTCCGGTCAGCTCTCATACTCTACCAATCTCTACTACTCCCCCAAGCTCTCCTACTCCGGTAAGCTCTCCTACTCCAGTAAGCTCTCCTACTCCAGTAAGCTCTCCTACTCGGGTAAGCTCTTCTACTCCAGGAAGCTCTCCTTCTCACCCAAGCTCTCCTATTCCGGTCAGCGCTCCTGCTCTCCCAAGCTCTCCTGCGCCCCCAAGCTCTCCTCCTCCGGTAAGCTCTCCGACTCTGGTATGATCTCCTTATCACCCTAAAACTCATAGTCCCCCAAGCTCTCCTAATCCCCCAAGCTCTCCTAATCCCCCAAGCTCTCTTACTCCCCCAAGCTCTCCTAATCCCCCAAGCTCTCCAAATCCCCCAAGCTCTCCTATGCCACCAAGCTGTCCTACTCCGGTAAGCTCTCCTACTCCGGTAAGCTCTCCTACTCCGGAACACTCTCCTACTCCGGAAAGCTTTCCTACTCCCCCAAGCTCTCCTACTCCCCCAAGCTCTCCTACTCCCCCATGCTCTCCTACTCCCCCACGCTCTCCTACCCCCCCAAGCTCTCCTACTCCCCCAAGTTCTCCTACTCCCCCAAGCTCTCCTAGTCCCCCAAGCTCTCCTACTCCCCCAAGCTCTCCCACTCCCCCAAGCTCTCCTACTCGCCCAAGTTCTCCTACTCGCCCAAGCTATCCTACTCGCCCAAGCTCTCCTGCTCGCCCAAGCTCTCCTACTCGCCCAAGCTCTCCTACTCGCCCAAGCTCTCCGACTCGCCCAAGCTCTCCGACTCGCCCAAGCTCTCCTACTCGCCCAAGCTCTCCTTATCGCCATAGCTCTCCTAGTCGCCCAAGCTCTCTTACTCCCCCAAGCTCTCCTACTCCCCCAAGCTCTCCTACTCCAGTATGATCGCCCACTCCCGCAAGCTCTCCAACTTCCCCAAGCTCTCCTACTCCCCCAAGCTCTCCTACTCCCCCAAGCTCTCCTACTTCCCCAAGCTCTCCTACTACCCCAAGCTCTCCGACTCCCCCGAGCTCTCCTATTCTCCCAAGCTCTCCCACTCACCCAAGCTCTCCTATTCCCCCAAGCTCTCCTACTCCCCCAAGCTCTCCTACTCCCCCAAGCTCTCCTACTCCCCCAAGCTCTCATACTCCCCCAAGATATCCTACTCCCCCAAGCTCTCCTACTCCCCCAAGCTCCCCTACTCGCCAAGCTCACCTACTCCCGCAAGCTCTCCTACTCCCCCAAGCTCTACTACTCCCCCAAGCTCTCCTACTCCGGCAAGCTCTCCTACTCCGGCAAGCTCTCCTACTCCGGCAAGCTCTCCTACTCCCCCAAGCTCTCCTACTCCCACAAGCTCTCCTACTCCCCCAAGCTCTCCTACTCCCCCAAGCTCTCCTACTCCGGTAAGCTCTCCTACGCTGGTAATCTCTCCTACTCACCCAAGCTCTCCTACTCTCCCAAGCTCTCCCACTCGCCCAAGCTCTCCTATTCCCCCAAGCTCTCCTACTCCCCCAAGCTCTCCGACTCCCCCAAGCTCTCCTACTCCCCCAAGCTCTCCTACTCCCCCAAGCTCTCCGACTCCCCCAAGCTCTCCTACTCCCCCAAGCTCTCCTACTCCCCCAAGCTCTCCTACTCCCCCAAGCTCACCTACTCCCCCAAGCTCTCCTACCCCGGCAAGCTCTACTACTCACCCAAGCTCTCCGACTCCCACAAGCTCTCCTACTGCCCCAAGATCCCCTACTGCCCCAAGCTCAACTACTCCCCCAAGCTCTCCTACTCCCCCAAGCTCTCCTACTCCCCCAAGATCTCCTACTCCCCCAATTTCTCCTACTCCCCCAAGCTCTCCTACTCCGCCAAGCTCTCCTACTCCCCCAAGCTCTCCTACTCCCCCAAGCTCTCCTACTCCCCCAAGCTCTCCTACTCGCCCAAGTTCTCCTACTCGTTCAAGCTCTCCAACTCGCCCAAGCTCTCCTGCTCGCCCAAGCTCTCCTACTCGCCCAAGCTCTCCTACTCGCCCAAGCTCTCCGACTCGCCCAAGCTCTCCGACTCGCCCAAGCTCTCCTATTCGCCCAAGCTCTCCTACTCGCCCAAGCTCTCTTACTCCCCCAAGCTCTCCTACTCCCCCAAGCTCTCCTACTCCAGTATGATCGCCTACTCCCGCAAGCTCTCCAACTTCCCCAAGCTCTCCTACTCCCCCAAGCTCTCCTACTCCCCCAAGCTCTCCTACTTCTCCAAGCTCTCCTACTCCCCCAAGCTCTCCTACTCCCCCGAGCTCTCCTACTCTCCCAAGCTCTCCCACTCACCCAAGCTCTCCTATTCCCCCAAGCTCTCCTACTCCACCAAGCTCTCCTACTCCCCCAAGCTCTCCTCCTCCCCCAAGCTCTCCTACTCCCCCAAGCTCTCCTACTCCCCCAAGATCTCCTACTCCCCCAAGCTCTCCTACTCCAACAAGCTCTCCTACTCCCCCAAGCTCTCCTACTCCCCCAACCTCTCCTACTCCCCCAACCTCTCCTACTCCCGCAAGCTCTCCAACTTCCCCAAGCTCTCCTACTCCCCCAAGCTCTCCTACTCCCCCAAGCTCTCCTACCTCCCCAAGCTCTCCTACTCCCCCAAGCTCTCCTACTCCCCCAAGCTCTCCTACTCCCCCAAGCTCTCCTACTCCCCCAAGCTCACCTACTCCCCCAAGCTCTCCTACTCCCCCAAGCTCTCCTACTCCGGCAAGCTCTCCTACTCCCCCAAGCTCTCCTACTCCCCCAAGCTCTCCTACTCGCCAAGCTCACCTACTCCCGCAAGCTCTCCTACTCCCCCAAGCTCTACTACTCCCCCAAGCTCTCCTACTGCCGCAAGCTCTCCTACTCCCCCAAGCTCTCGTACTCCCCGAAGCTCACCTACTCCCCCAGCTCTCCTACTCCCCCGAGCTCTCCTACTCTCCCAAGCTCTCCCACTCACCCAAGCTCTCCTATTCCCCCAAGCTCTCCTAATCCACCAAGCTCTCCTACTCCCCCAAGCCCTCCTACTCCCCCAAGCTCTCCTACTCCCACAAGCTCTCCTACTCCCCCAAGATCTCCTACTCCCCCAAGCTCTCCTACTCCCCCAAGCTCTCCTACTCGCCAAGCTCACCTACTCCCGCAAGCTCTCCTACTCCCCCAAGCTCTACTACTCCCCCAAGCTCTCCTACTCCCGCAAGCTCTCCTACTCCCCCAAGCTCTCCTACTCCCCGAGGCTCACCTACTCCCCCAGCTCTCCTACTCCCCCAAGCTCTCCTACTCCGGCAAGCTCTCCTACTCCGGCAAGCTCTCCTACTCCGGCAAGCTCTCCTACTCTCCTAAGCTCTCCTACTCGCCCAAGCTCTCCTACTCCCCCAAGCTCTCCGACACCAGGAAACTCTCCTGCTCCAGTAAGCTCTCTGACTCTGGTAAGCTCTCCTACTCCCCCAAGCTCTCCTACTCCGGAAAGCTCTCCGACTCCCCCAAGCTCTCCTCCTCCGGCAAGGTCTCCTACTCTCCCAAGCTTCCTACTCGCCCAAGCTTTCCTCCTCCCCCAAGCTCTCTGACACCAGGAAACTCTCCTATGTCCAGTAAGCTCTCTGACTCCGGTAAGCACTCCTACTCCCCCAAGCTCTCCTCCTCCCCCAAGCTCTCCTATTCCCCCAAGCTCTCCTACTCCCCCAAGCGCTCCTACTCCGGTAAGCTATCCTACTCCGGTAAGCTCTCCTTCTGCGGTAAGCTTTCCTACTCACCCAAGCTCTCCTACTCCTTCAAGCTCTTCTTCTCTCCCAAGCTCGCCTACTCCCCCAAGCTCTCCTACTCCCCCAAGCTCTCCTACTCGCCCAAGCTCTCCGACTCGCCCTAGCTCTCCGACTCGCCCAAGCTCTCCTTCTCCCCCAACCTCTCCTACTCCCCCAACCTCTCCTACTACCCCAACCTCTCCTACTCCCCCAACCTCTCCTAATCCCCCAAGCTCTCCTACTCCCTCAAGCTCTCCTACTCCCCCAAGCTCTCCTACTCCCCCAAGCTCTCCTACTCCCCGAAGCTCTCCTACTCCCACAAGCTCTCCTACTCCCACAAGCTCTCCTGCTCCCACAAGCTCTCCTACTCCCCCAAGCTCTCCTACTCCCCCAAGCTCTCCGACTCCCCCAAGCTCTCCTACTCTGGTAATCTCTCCTACTCCCCCAAGCTCTTCTACTCCCCCAAGCTCTCCTACTCCCACAAGATCTCCTACTCCCACTAGATCTCCTACTCCCACAAGCTCTCCTACTCCCACAAGCTCTCCTACTCCCGCAAGCTCTCCTACTCCCGCAAGCTCTCCTACTCCCACAAGCTCTCCTACTCCCACAAGCTCAACTACTCCCACAAGCTCTCCT
The DNA here is from genome assembly GCF_044704955.1 of Pristiophorus japonicus. Taxonomy (NCBI): domain Eukaryota; kingdom Metazoa; phylum Chordata; class Chondrichthyes; family Pristiophoridae; genus Pristiophorus; species Pristiophorus japonicus. The sequence goes on from NW_027251029.1 coordinate 1,739,513, forward strand.
ACTCCCACAAGCTCTGATACTCCCACAAGCTCTCCTACTCCCCCAAGCTCTCCTGCTCGCCCAAGCTATTCTACCCAGGTACGCTATCCTACTCCGCTAAGCTCTCCTACTACGCTAAGCTCTCCTATTCCAGTAAGCTCTCCTACTCCAGTAAGCTCTCCTACTCCAGTAAGCTCTCCTACACCAGTAAGCTCACCTACTCCAGTAAGCTCTCCTACTCCAGTAAGATCTCCTACTCCGGTAAGCTCTCCTACTCCCCCAAGCTCTCCGACTCCGGTAAGCTCTCCTACTCCGGTAATCTCTCCTACTCCCCCAAGCTCTCCTACTCCCCCAAGCTCTCCTACTCCCACAAGCTCTCCTACTCCCACAAGCTCTCCTACTCCCCCAAGCTCTCCTACTCCCCCAAGATCTCCTACTCCCCCAATTTCTCCTACTCCCCCAAGCTCTCCTACTCCGCCAAGCTCTCCTACTCCCCCAAGCTCTCCTACTCCCCCAAGCTCTCCTACTCCCCCAAGCTCTCCTACTCGCCCAAGTTCTCCTACTCGTTCAAGCTCTCCAACTCGCCCAAGCTCTCCTGCTCGCCCAAGCTCTCCTACTCGCCCAAGCTCTCCTACTCGCCCAAGCTCTCCGACTCGCCCAAGCTCTCCGACTCGCCCAAGCTCTCCTATTCGCCCAAGCTCTCCTACTCGCCCAAGCTCTCTTACTCCCCCAAGCTCTCCTACTCCCCCAAGCTCTCCTACTCCAGTATGATCGCCTACTCCCGCAAGCTCTCCAACTTCCCCAAGCTCTCCTACTCCCCCAAGCTCTCCTACTCCCCCAAGCTCTCCTACTTCTCCAAGCTCTCCTACTCCCCCAAGCTCTCCTACTCCCCCGAGCTCTCCTACTCTCCCAAGCTCTCCCACTCACCCAAGCTCTCCTATTCCCCCAAGCTCTCCTACTCCACCAAGCTCTCCTACTCCCCCAAGCTCTCCTCCTCCCCCAAGCTCTCCTACTCCCCCAAGCTCTCCTACTCCCCCAAGATCTCCTACTCCCCCAAGCTCTCCTACTCCAACAAGCTCTCCTACTCCCCCAAGCTCTCCTACTCCCCCAACCTCTCCTACTCCCCCAACCTCTCCTACTCCCGCAAGCTCTCCAACTTCCCCAAGCTCTCCTACTCCCCCAAGCTCTCCTACTCCCCCAAGCTCTCCTACCTCCCCAAGCTCTCCTACTCCCCCAAGCTCTCCTACTCCCCCAAGCTCTCCTACTCCCCCAAGCTCTCCTACTCCCCCAAGCTCACCTACTCCCCCAAGCTCTCCTACTCCCCCAAGCTCTCCTACTCCGGCAAGCTCTCCTACTCCCCCAAGCTCTCCTACTCCCCCAAGCTCTCCTACTCGCCAAGCTCACCTACTCCCGCAAGCTCTCCTACTCCCCCAAGCTCTACTACTCCCCCAAGCTCTCCTACTGCCGCAAGCTCTCCTACTCCCCCAAGCTCTCGTACTCCCCGAAGCTCACCTACTCCCCCAGCTCTCCTACTCCCCCGAGCTCTCCTACTCTCCCAAGCTCTCCCACTCACCCAAGCTCTCCTATTCCCCCAAGCTCTCCTAATCCACCAAGCTCTCCTACTCCCCCAAGCCCTCCTACTCCCCCAAGCTCTCCTACTCCCACAAGCTCTCCTACTCCCCCAAGATCTCCTACTCCCCCAAGCTCTCCTACTCCCCCAAGCTCTCCTACTCGCCAAGCTCACCTACTCCCGCAAGCTCTCCTACTCCCCCAAGCTCTACTACTCCCCCAAGCTCTCCTACTCCCGCAAGCTCTCCTACTCCCCCAAGCTCTCCTACTCCCCGAGGCTCACCTACTCCCCCAGCTCTCCTACTCCCCCAAGCTCTCCTACTCCGGCAAGCTCTCCTACTCCGGCAAGCTCTCCTACTCCGGCAAGCTCTCCTACTCTCCTAAGCTCTCCTACTCGCCCAAGCTCTCCTACTCCCCCAAGCTCTCCGACACCAGGAAACTCTCCTGCTCCAGTAAGCTCTCTGACTCTGGTAAGCTCTCCTACTCCCCCAAGCTCTCCTACTCCGGAAAGCTCTCCGACTCCCCCAAGCTCTCCTCCTCCGGCAAGGTCTCCTACTCTCCCAAGCTTCCTACTCGCCCAAGCTTTCCTCCTCCCCCAAGCTCTCTGACACCAGGAAACTCTCCTACTCCAGTAAGCTCTCTGACTCCGGTAAGCACTCCTACTCCCCCAAGCTCTCCTCCTCCCCCAAGCTCTCCTATTCCCCCAAGCTCTCCTACTCCCCCAAGCGCTCCTACTCCGGTAAGCTATCCTACTCCGGTAAGCTCTCCTTCTGCGGTAAGCTTTCCTACTCCCCCAAGCTCTCCTACTCCTTCAAGCTCTTCTTCTCTCCCAAGCTCGCCTACTCCCCCAAGCTCTCCTACTCCCCCAAGCTCTCCTACTCGCCCAAGCTCTCCGACTCGCCCTAGCTCTCCGACTCGCCCAAGCTCTCCTTCTCCCCCAACCTCTCCTACTCCCCCAACCTCTCCTACTCCCCCAACCTCTCCTACTACCCCAACCTCTCCTACTCCCCCAACCTCTCCTAATCCCCCAAGCTCTCCTACTCCCTCAAGCTCTCCTACTCCCCCAAGCTCTCCTACTCCCCCAAGCTCTCCTACTCCCCCAAGCTCTCCTACTCCCACAAGCTCTCCTACTCCCACAAGCTCTCCTGCTCCCACAAGCTCTCCTACTCCCCCAAGCTCTCCTACTCCCCCAAGCTCTCCGACTCCCCCAAGCTCTCCTACTCTGGTAATCTCTCCTACTCCCCCAAGCTCTTCTACTCCCCCAAGCTCTCCTACTCCCACAAGATCTCCTACTCCCACTAGATCTCCTACTCCCACAAGCTCTCCTACTCCCACAAGCTCTCCTACTCCCGCAAGCTCTCCTACTCCCGCAAGCTCTCCTACTCCCACAAGCTCTCCTACTCCCACAAGCTCAACTACTCCCACAAGCTCTCCTACTCCCCCAAGATCTCCTACTCCCCCAAGCTCTCCTACTCCCCCAAGCTCTCCTACTCGCCAAGCTCACCTACTCCCGCAAGCTCTCCTACTCCCCCAAGCTCTACTACTCCCCCAAGCTCTCCTACTCCCGCAAGCTCTCCTACTCCCCCAAGCTCTCCTACTCCCCGAGGCTCACCTACTCCCCCAGCTCTCCTACTCCCCCAAGCTCTCCTACTCCGGCAAGCTCTCCTACTCCGGCAAGCTCTCCTACTCCGGCAAGCTCTCCTACTCTCCTAAGCTCTCCTACTCGCCCAAGCTCTCCTACTCCCCCAAGCTCTCCGACACCAGGAAACTCTCCTGCTCCAGTAAGCTCTCTGACTCTGGTAAGCTCTCCTACTCCCCCAAGCTCTCCTACTCCGGAAAGCTCTCCGACTCCCCCAAGCTCTCCTCCTCCGGCAAGGTCTCCTACTCTCCCAAGCTTCCTACTCGCCCAAGCTTTCCTCCTCCCCCAAGCTCTCTGACACCAGGAAACTCTCCTATGTCCAGTAAGCTCTCTGACTCCGGTAAGCACTCCTACTCCCCCAAGCTCTCCTCCTCCCCCAAGCTCTCCTATTCCCCCAAGCTCTCCTACTCCCCCAAGCGCTCCTACTCCGGTAAGCTATCCTACTCCGGTAAGCTCTCCTTCTGCGGTAAGCTTTCCTACTCACCCAAGCTCTCCTACTCCTTCAAGCTCTTCTTCTCTCCCAAGCTCGCCTACTCCCCCAAGCTCTCCTACTCCCCCAAGCTCTCCTACTCGCCCAAGCTCTCCGACTCGCCCTAGCTCTCCGACTCGCCCAAGCTCTCCTTCTCCCCCAACCTCTCCTACTCCCCCAACCTCTCCTACTCCCCCAACCTCTCCTACTACCCCAACCTCTCCTACTCCCCCAACCTCTCCTAATCCCCCAAGCTCTCCTACTCCCTCAAGCTCTCCTACTCCCCCAAGCTCTCCTACTCCCCCAAGCTCTCCTACTCCCCGAAGCTCTCCTACTCCCACAAGCTCTCCTACTCCCACAAGCTCTCCTGCTCCCACAAGCTCTCCTACTCCCCCAAGCTCTCCTACTCCCCCAAGCTCTCCGACTCCCCCAAGCTCTCCTACTCTGGTAATCTCTCCTACTCCCCCAAGCTCTTCTACTCCCCCAAGCTCTCCTACTCCCACAAGATCTCCTACTCCCACTAGATCTCCTACTCCCACAAGCTCTCCTACTCCCACAAGCTCTCCTACTCCCGCAAGCTCTCCTACTCCCGCAAGCTCTCCTACTCCCACAAGCTCTCCTACTCCCACAAGCTCAACTACTCCCACAAGCTCTCCTACTCCCACAAGCTCTGATACTCCCACAAGCTCTCCTACTCCCCCAAGCTCTCCTGCTCGCCCAAGCTATTCTACCCAGGTACGCTATCCTACTCCGCTAAGCTCTCCTACTACGCTAAGCTCTCCTATTCCAGTAAGCTCTCCTACTCCAGTAAGCTCTCCTACTCCAGTAAGCTCTCCTACACCAGTAAGCTCACCTACTCCAGTAAGCTCTCCTACTCCAGTAAGATCTCCTACTCCGGTAAGCTCTCCTACTCCCCCAAGCTCTCCGACTCCGGTAAGCTCTCCTACTCCGGTAATCTCTCCTACTCCCCCAAGCTCTCCTACTCCCCCAAGCTCTCCTACTCCCACAAGCTCTCCTACTCCCACAAGCTCTCCTACTTCCCCAATCTCTCCTACTCCCCCAAGCTCTCCTACTCCCCCAAGCTCTCCTACTCTCCCAAGCTCTCCCACTCACCCAAGCTCTCTTAATCCCCCAAGCTCTCCTACTCCCCCAAGCTCTCCTACTCCCCCAAGCTCTCCTACTCCCACAAGCTCTCCTACTCACACAAGCTCTCCTACTCACACAAGCTCTCCTACTCCCCCAAGCTCTCCTGCTCGCCCAAGCATTTCAACCCTGGTATGCTATTCTACTCCGCTAAGCTCTCCTACTCCGCTCAGCTCTCCTACTCCGCTAAGTTCTCATACTCCTGTAAGCTCTCATACTCCTGTTAGCTCTCCTTCTCCCCCAACTCTCCCATTCCGGTCAGCTCTCATACTCTACCAATCTCTACTACTCCCCCAAGCTCTCCTACTCCGGTAAGCTCTCCTACTCCAGTAAGCTCTCCTACTCCAGTAAGCTCTCCTACTCGGGTAAGCTCTTCTACTCCAGGAAGCTCTCCTTCTCACCCAAGCTCTCCTATTCCGGTCAGCGCTCCTGCTCTCCCAAGCTCTCCTGCGCCCCCAAGCTCTCCTCCTCCGGTAAGCTCTCCGACTCTGGTATGATCTCCTTATCACCCTAAAACTCATAGTCCCCCAAGCTCTCCTAATCCCCCAAGCTCTCCTAATCCCCCAAGCTCTCTTACTCCCCCAAGCTCTCCTAATCCCCCAAGCTCTCCAAATCCCCCAAGCTCTCCTATGCCACCAAGCTGTCCTACTCCGGTAAGCTCTCCTACTCCGGTAAGCTCTCCTACTCCGGAACACTCTCCTACTCCGGAAAGCTTTCCTACTCCCCCAAGCTCTCCTACTCCCCCAAGCTCTCCTACTCCCCCATGCTCTCCTACTCCCCCACGCTCTCCTACCCCCCCAAGCTCTCCTACTCCCCCAAGTTCTCCTACTCCCCCAAGCTCTCCTAGTCCCCCAAGCTCTCCTACTCCCCCAAGCTCTCCCACTCCCCCAAGCTCTCCTACTCGCCCAAGTTCTCCTACTCGCCCAAGCTATACTACTCGCCCAAGCTCTCCTGCTCGCCCAAGCTCTCCTACTCGCCCAAGCTCTCCTACTCGCCCAAGCTCTCCGACTCGCCCAAGCTCTCCGACTCGCCCAAGCTCTCCTACTCGCCCAAGCTCTCCTTATCGCCATAGCTCTCCTAGTCGCCCAAGCTCTCTTACTCCCCCAAGCTCTCCTACTCCCCCAAGCTCTCCTACTCCAGTATGATCGCCCACTCCCGCAAGCTCTCCAACTTCCCCAAGCTCTCCTACTCCCCCAAGCTCTCCTACTCCCCCAAGCTCTCCTACTTCCCCAAGCTCTCCTACTACCCCAAGCTCTCCGACTCCCCCGAGCTCTCCTATTCTCCCAAGCTCTCCCACTCACCCAAGCTCTCCTATTCCCCCAAGCTCTCCTACTCCCCCAAGCTCTCCTACTCCCCCAAGCTCTCCTACTCCCCCAAGCTCTCCTACTCCCCCAAGATATCCTACTCCCCCAAGCTCTCCTACTCCCCCAAGCTCCCCTACTCGCCAAGCTCACCTACTCCCGCAAGCTCTCCTACTCCCCCAAGCTCTACTACTCCCCCAAGCTCTCCTACTCCGGCAAGCTCTCCTACTCCGGCAAGCTCTCCTACTCCGGCAAGCTCTCCTACTCCCCCAAGCTCTCCTACTCCCACAAGCTCTCCTACTCCCCCAAGCTCTCCTACTCCCCCAAGCTCTCCTACTCCGGTAAGCTCTCCTACGCTGGTAATCTCTCCTACTCCCCCAAGCTCTTCTACTCCCCCAAGCTCTCCTACTCCAACAAGCTCTCCTACTCCCACAAGCTCTCCTACTCCCACAAGCTCTGCTACTCCCACAAGCCCTCTACTCCCACAAGCTCTCCTACTCCCACAAGCTCTCCTACTCCCACAAGATCTCCTACTCACACAAGCTCTCCTACTCACAAAAGCTCTCCTACTCCCCCAAGCTCTCCTGCTCGCCCAAGCTATTCTACCCAGGTACGCTATCCTACTCCGCTAAGCTCTCCTACTCCGCTAAGCTCTCCTATTCCAGGAAGCTCTCCTACTCCAGTAAGCACTCCTACTCCAGTAAGCTCTCCTACTCCAGTAAGCTCTCCTACTCCAGTAAGCTAACCTACTCCAGTAAGCTAACCTACTCCAGTAAGCTCTCCTACTCCAGTAAGATCTCCTACTCCGGTAGATCTCCTACTCGCCCAAGCTCTCCGACTCCGGTAAGCTCTCCTACTCCGGTAATCTCTCCTACTCCCCCAAGCTCTCCTTCTCCCCCAAGCTCTCCTACTCCCACAAGCTCTCCTGCTCCCACAAGCTCTCTTACTCCCACAAGCTCTCCTACTCCCACAAGCTCTCCTACTCCAACAACCTCTCCTACTCCTCCAAGCTCTCCTACTCCCCCAACCTCTCCTACTCCCCCAACCTCTCCTACTCTCCCAAGCTCTCCTACTCCCCCAAGCTCTCCTACTCCCCCAAGCTCTCCTACTCCCCCAAGCTCTCCTACACCCACAAGCTCTCCTACTCCCACATCTCTCCTACTCCCCCACGCTCTCGTACTCCCCCAAGCTCTCCTACTCCCACAATCTCTCCTACTCCCACAAGCTCTCCTACTCGCCCAAGCTCTCCTAGTCGCCCAAGCTCCCCTACTCGCCCAAGCTCTCCTACTCCGCCAAACTCTCCTACTCCCCCAACCTCTCCTACTCCCCCAAGCTCTCCTACTCCCCCAAGCTCTCCTACTCCCCCAAGCTCTCCTACTCCCACAAACTCTCCTACTCCCACAAGCTCTCCTCTCCCCCAAGCTCTCCTACTCCCCCAAGCTCTCCTACTCCGGTAATCTCTCTTAATCCCCCAAGCTCTCCTACTCCCCCAAGCCCTCCTACTCCCACAAGCTCTCCTACTCCCACAAGCTCTCCTACTCCCACAAGCTCTCCTATTCCCCCAAGCTCTCCTACTCCCCCAAGCTCTCCTACTCCCCCAAGCTCTCCTACTCCCCCAACCTCTCCTACTCCCCCAACCTCTCCTACTCCTCCAACCTCTCCTACTCTCCAAAGCTCTCCTACTCACCCAAGCTCTGCAACTCCCCCAAGCTCTCCTTCTCCCCCAAGCTCTCCTGCTCCCACAAGCTCTCCTACTCCCACAAGCTCTCCTTCTCCCCCAAGCTCTCCTAGTCCCCCAAGCTCTCCTACTCCGGTAATCTCTTCTACTCCCCCAAACTCTCCTACTCCCCCAAGCTCTTCTACTCCCACAAGCTCTCCTACTCCCACAAGCTCTCCTACTCTCACAAGCTCTCCTACTCCCACAAGCTCTCCTACTCCCCCAAGCTCTCCTTCTCCCAGAAGCTCTCGTACTCCCACAAGCTCTCCTACTCCCACAAGCTCTCCTACTCCCACAAGCTCTCCTACTCCCCCAAGCTCTCCTACTCCAACAAGCTCTCCTACTCCCCCAAGCTCTCCTACTCCAACAAGCTCTCCTACTCCCACAAGCTCTCCTACTCCCACAAGCTCTGCTACTCCCACAAGCTCTCCTACTCCCACAAGCTCTCCTGCTCCCACAAGCTCTCCTACTCCCACAAGCTCTCCTACTCACACAAGCTCTCCTACTCACACAAGCTCTCCTACTCACCCAAGCTCTCCTGCTCACCCAAACTATTCTACCCTGGTACGCTATCCTACTCAGCTAAGCTCTCCTACTCCGCTCAGCTCTCCTGCTCCTCTAAGCTCTCATACTCCTGTAAGCTCTCATACTCCTGTTAGCTCTCCTTCTCCCCCAACTCTCCCATTCCGGTCAGCTCTCATACTCTCCCAATCTCTACTACTCCCCCAAGCTCTCCTACTCGAGTAAGCTCTCCTACTCCAGTAACCTCTCCTACTCGGGTAAGCTCTTCTACTCCAGGAAGCTCTCCTTCTCTCCCAAGCTCTCCTATTCCGGTCAGCGCTCCTCCTCTCCCAAGCTCTCCTGCACCCACAAGCTCTCCTCCTCCGGTAAGCTCTCCGACTCTGGTATGATCTCCTAATCACCCTAAAACTTCTACTCCCCCAAGCTCTCCTACTCCCCCAAGCTCTCCTACTCCCACAAACTCTCCTACTCCCACAAGCTCTCCTCTCCCCCAAGCTCTCCTACTCCCCCAAGCTCTCCTACTCCGGTAATCTCTCTTAATCCCCCAAGCTCTCCTACTCCCCCAAGCCCTCCTACTCCCACAAGCTCTCCTACTCCCACAAGCTCTCCTACTCCCACAAGCTCTCCTATTCCCCCAAGCTCTCCTACTCCCCCAAGCTCTCCTACTCCCCCAAGCTCTCCTACTCCCCCAACCTCTCCTACTCCCCCAACCTCTCCTACTCCTCCAACCTCTCCTACTCTCCAAAGCTCTCCTACTCACCCAAGCTCTGCAACTCCCCCAAGCTCTCCTTCTCCCCCAAGCTCTCCTGCTCCCACAAGCTCTCCTACTCCCACAAGCTCTCCTTCTCCCCCAAGCTCTCCTAGTCCCCCAAGCTCTCCTACTCCGGTAATCTCTTCTACTCCCCCAAACTCTCCTACTCCCCCAAGCTCTTCTACTCCCACAAGCTCTCCTACTCCCACAAGCTCTCCTACTCTCACAAGCTCTCCTACTCCCACAAGCTCTCCTACTCCCCCAAGCTCTCCTTCTCCCAGAAGCTCTCGTACTCCCACAAGCTCTCCTACTCCCACAAGCTCTCCTACTCCCACAAGCTCTCCTACTCCCCCAAGCTCTCCTACTCCAACAAGCTCTCCTACTCCCCCAAGCTCTCCTACTCCAACAAGCTCTCCTACTCCCACAAGCTCTCCTACTCCCACAAGCTCTGCTACTCCCACAAGCTCTCCTACTCCCACAAGCTCTCCTGCTCCCACAAGCTCTCCTACTCAAACAAGCTCTCCTACTCACACAAGCTCTCCTACTCACACAAGCTCTCCTACTCACCCAAGCTCTCCTGCTCACCCAAACTATTCTACCCTGGTACGCTATCCTACTCAGCTAAGCTCTCCTACTCCGCTCAGCTCTCCTGCTCCTCTAAGCTCTCATACTCCTGTAAGCTCTCATACTCCTGTTAGCTCTCCTTCTCCCCCAACTCTCCCATTCCGGTCAGCTCTCATACTCTCCCAATCTCTACTACTCCCCCAAGCTCTCCTACTCGAGTAAGCTCTCCTACTCCAGTAACCTCTCCTACTCGGGTAAGCTCTTCTACTCCAGGAAGCTCTCCTTCTCTCCCAAGCTCTCCTATTCCGGTCAGCGCTCCTCCTCTCCCAAGCTCTCCTGCACCCACAAGCTCTCCTCCTCCGGTAAGCTCTCCGACTCTGGTATGATCTCCTAATCACCCTAAAACTCCTACTCCCCCAAGCTCTCCTAATCCCCCAAGCTCTCCTACTCCCCCAAGCTCTCCTACTCCCCCAAGCTCTCCTACTCCGTAAGCTCTCCTACTCCAGTGTGATCGCCTACTCCCGCAATCTCTCCAACTTCCCCAAGCTCTCCTACTCCCCCAATCTCTCCTACTCCCCCAAGCTCTCCTACTTCCCCAGGCTCTCCTACTCCCCCAAGATCTCCTACTCCCCCAAGCTCTCCTACTCTCCCAAGCTCTCCCACTCGCCCAAGCTCTCCTATTCCCCCAAGCTCTCCTACTCCCCCAAGCTCTCCGACTCCCCCAAGCTCTCCTACTCCCCCAAGCTCTCCTACTCCCCCAAGCTCTCCGACTCCCCCAAGCTCTCCTACTCCCCCAAGCTCTCCTACTCCCCCAAGCTCTCCTACTCCCCCAAGCTCACCTACTCCCCCAAGCTCTCCTACCCCGGCAAGCTCTACTACTCACCCAAGCTCTCCGACTCCCACAAGCTCTCCTACTGCCCCAAGATCCCCTACTGCCCCAAGCTCAACTACTCCCCCAAGCTCTCCTACTCCCCCAAGCTCTCCTACTCCCCCAAGATCTCCTACTCCCCCAATTTCTCCTACTCCCCCAAGCTCTCCTACTCCGCCAAGCTCTCCTACTCCCCCAAGCTCTCCTACTCCCCCAAGCTCTCCTACTCCCCCAAGCTCTCCTACTCGCCCAAGTTCTCCTACTCGTTCAAGCTCTCCAACTCGCCCAAGCTCTCCTGCTCGCCCAAGCTCTCCTACTCGCCCAAGCTCTCCTACTCGCCCAAGCTCTCCGACTCGCCCAAGCTCTCCGACTCGCCCAAGCTCTCCTATTCGCCCAAGCTCTCCTACTCGCCCAAGCTCTCTTACTCCCCCAAGCTCTCCTACTCCCCCAAGCTCTCCTACTCCAGTATGATCGCCTACTCCCGCAAGCTCTCCAACTTCCCCAAGCTCTCCTACTCCCCCAAGCTCTCCTACTCCCCCAAGCTCTCCTACTTCTCCAAGCTCTCCTACTCCCCCAAGCTCTCCTACTCCCCCGAGCTCTCCTACTCTCCCAAGCTCTCCCACTCACCCAAGCTCTCCTATTCCCCCAAGCTCTCCTACTCCACCAAGCTCTCCTACTCCCCCAAGCTCTCCTCCTCCCCCAAGCTCTCCTACTCCCCCAAGCTCTCCTACTCCCCCAAGATCTCCTACTCCCTCAAGCTCTCCTACTCCCCCAAGCTCTCCTACTCGCCAAGCTCACCTACTCCCGCAAGCTCTCCTACTCCCCCAAGCTCTACTACTCCCCCAAGCTCTCCTACTCCCGCAAGCTCTCCTACTCCCCCAAGCTCTCCTACTCCCCGAAGCTCACCTACTCCCCCAGCTCTCCTAATCCGCCAAGCTCTCCTACTCCGGCAAGCTCTCCTACTCCGGCAAGCTCTCCTACTCCGGCAAGCTCTCCTACTCTCCTAAGCTCTCCTACTCGCCCAAGCTCTCCTCCTCCCCCAAGCTCTCCGACACCAGGAAACTCTCCTGCTCCAGTAAGCTCTCTGACTCTGGTAAGCTCTCCTACTCCCCCAAGCTCTCCTACTCCGGAAAGCTCTCCCACTCCCCCAAGCTCTCCTACTCCGGCAAGGTCTCCTACTCTCGCAAGCTTCCTACTCGCCCAAGCTTTCCTACTCCCCCAAGCTCTCTGACACCAGGAAACTCTCCTACTCCAGTAAGCTCTCTGACTCCGGTAAGCACTCCTACTCCCCCAAGCTCTCCTCCTCCCCCAAGCTCTCCTAATCCCCCAAGCTCTCCTACTCCCCCAAGCGCTCCTACTCCGGTAAGCTATCCTACTCCGGTAAGCTCTCCTTCTGCGGTAAGCTTTCCTACTCCCCCAAGCTCTCCTACTCCTTCAAGCTCTTCTTCTCTCCCAAGCTCGCCTACTCCCCCAAGCTCTCCTACTCCCCCAAGCTCTCCTACTCGCCCAAGCTCTCCGACTCGCCCTAGCTCTCCGACTCGCCCAAGCTCTCCTTCTCCCCCAACCTCTCCTACTCCCCCAACCTCTCCTACTCCCCCAACCTCTCCTACTACCCCAACCTCTCCTACTCCCCCAACCTCTCCTAATCCCCCAAGCACTCCTACTCCCTCAAGCTCTCCTACTCCCCCAAGCTCTCCTACTCCCCCAAGCTCTCCTACTCCCCCAAGCTCTCCTACTCCCACAAGCTCTCCTACTCCCACAAGCTCTCCTGCTCCCACAAGCTCTCCTACTCCCCCAAGCTCTCCTACTCCCCCAAGCTCTCCGACTCCCCCAAGCTCTCCTACTCTGGTAATCTCTCCTACTCCCCCAAGCTCTTCTACTCCCCCAAGCTCTCCTACTCCCACAAGATCTCCTACTCCCACTAGATCTCCTACTCCCACAAGCTCTCCTACTCCCACAAGCTCTCCTACTCCCGCAAGCTCTCCTACTCCCGCAAGCTCTCCTACTCCCACAAGCTCTCCTACTCCCACAAGCTCAACTACTCCCACAAGCTCTCCTACTCCCACAAGCTCTGCTACTCCCACAAGCTCTCCTACTCCCCCAAGCTCTCCTGCTCGCCCAAGCTATTCTACCCAGGTACGCTATCCTACTCCGCTAAGCTCTCCTACTACGCTAAGCTCTCCTATTCCAGTAAGCTCTCCTACTCCAGTAAGCTCTCCTACTCCAGTAAGCTCTCCTACTCCAGTAAGCTCACCTACTCCAGTAAGCTCTCCTACTCCAGTAAGATCTCCTACTCCGGTAATCTCTCCTACTCCCCCAAGCTCTCCTACTCCCCCAAGCTCTCCTACTCCCACAAGCTCTCCTACTCCCACAAGCTCTCCTACTTCCCCAATCTCTCCTACTCCCCCAAGCTCTCCTACTCCCCCAAGCTCTCCTACTCTCCCAAGCTCTCCCACTCACCCAAGCTCTCTTATTCTCCCAAGCTCTCCTACTCCCCCAAGCTCTCCTACTCCCCCAAGCTCTCCTACTCCCACAAGCTCTCCTACTCCCACAAGCTCTCCTGCTCCCACAAGCTCTCCTACTCCCCCAAGCTCTCCTACTCCCCCAAGCTCTCCGACTCCCCCAAGCTCTCCTACTCTGGTAATCTCTCCTACTCCCCCAAGCTCTTCTACTCCCCCTAGCTCTCCTACTCCCGCAAGCTCTCCTACTGCCGCAAGCTCTCCTACTCCCACAAGCTCTCCTACTCCCACAAGCTCAACTACTCCCACAAGCTCTCCTACTCCCACAAGCTCTGATACTCCCACAAGCTCTCCTACTCCCCCAAGCTCTCCTGCTCGCCCAAGCTATTCTACCCAGGTACGCTATCCTACTCCGCTAAGCTCTCCTACTACGCTAAGCTCTCCTATTCCAGTAAGCTCTCCTACTCCAGTAAGCTCTCCTACTCCAGTAAGCTCTCCTACTCCAGTAAGCTCACCTACTCCAGTAAGCTCTCCTACTCCAGTAAGATCTCCTACTCCGGTAAGCTCTCCTACTCCCCCAAGCTCTCCGACTCCGGTAAGCTCTCCTACTCCGGTAATCTCTCCTACTTCCCCAAGCTCTCCTACTCCCCCAAGCTCTCCTACTCCCACAAGCTCTCCTACTCCCACAAGCTCTCCTACTTCCCCAATCTCTCCTACTCCCCCAAGCTCTCCTACTCCCCCAAGCTCTCCTACTCTCCCAAGCTCTCCCACTCACCCAAGCTCTCTTAATCCCCCAAGCTCTCCTACTCCCCCAAGCTCTCCTACTCCCCCAAGCTCTCCTACTCCCACAAGCTCTCCATTCACACAAGCTCTGCTACTCACACAAGCTCTCCTACTCCCCCAAGCTCTCCTGCTCGCCCAAGCATTTCAACCCTGGTATGCTATTCTACTCCGCTAAGCTCTCCTACTCCGCTCAGCTCTCCTACTCCGCTAAGTTCTCATACTCCTGTAAGCTCTCATACTCCTGTTAGCTCTCCTTCTCCCCCAACTCTCCCATTCCGGTCAGCTCTCATACTCTACCAATCTCTACTACTCCCCCAAGCTCTCCTACTCCGGTAAGCTCTCCTACTCCAGTAAGCTCTCCTACTCCAGAAGCTCTCCTACTCGGGTAAGCTCTTCTACTCCAGGAAGCTCTCCTTCTCACCCAAGCTCTCCTATTCCGGTCAGCGCTCCTGCTCTCCCAAGCTCTCCTGCGCCCCCAAGCTCTCCTCCTCCGGTAAGCTCTCCGACTCTGGTATGATCTCCTTATCACGCTAAAACTCCTAGTCCCCCAAGCTCTCCTAATCCCCCAAGCTCTGCTAATCCCCCAAGCTCTCTTACTCCCCCAAGCTCTCCTAATCCCCCAAGCACTCCAAATCCCCCAAGCTCTCCTATGCCACCAAGCTGTCCTACTCCGGTAAGCTCTCCTACTCCGGTAAGCTCTCCTACTCCGGAACACTCTCCTACTCCGGAAAGCTTTCCTACTCCCCCAAGCTCTCCTACTCCCCCAAGCTCTCCTACTCCCCCAAGCTCTCTTACTCCCCCACGCTCTCCTACCCCCCCAAGCTCTCCTACTCCCCCAAGTTCTCCTACTCCCCCAAGCTCTCCTAGTCCCCCAAGCTCTCCTACTCCCCCAAGCTCTCCCACTCCCCCAAGCTCTCCTACTCGCCCAAGTTCTCCTACTCGCCCAAGCTATCCTACTCGCCCAAGCTCTCCTGCTCGCCCAAGCTCTCCTACTCGCCCAAGCTCTCCTACTCGCCCAAGCTCTCCGACTCGCCCAAGCTCTCCGACTCGCCCAAGCTCTCCTACTCGCCCAAGCTCTCCTAATCGCCATAGCTCTCCTAGTCGCCCAAGCTCTCTTACTCCCCCAAGCTCTCCTACTCCCCCAAGCTCTCCTACTCCAGTATGATCGCCCACTCCCGCAAGCTCTCCAACTTCCCCAAGCTCTCCTACTCCCCCAAGCTCTCCTACTCCCCCAAGCTCTCCTACTTCCCCAAGCTCTCCTAATCCCCCAAGCTCTCCGACCCCCCCGAGCTCTCCTATTCTCCCAAGCTCTCCCACTCACCCAAGCTCTCCTATTCCCCCAAGCTCTCCTACTCCCCCAAGCTCTCCTACTCCCCCAAGCTCTCCTACTCCCCCAAGCTCTCCTACTCACCCAAGATATCCTACTCCCCCAAGCTCTCCTACTCCCCCAAGCTCCCCTACTCGCCAAGCTCACCTACTCCCGCAAGCTCTCCTACTCCCCCAAGCTCTACTACTCCCCCAAGCTCTCCTACTCCGGCAAGCTCTCCTACTCCGGCAAGCTCTCCTACTCCGGCAAGCTCTCCTACTCCCCCAAGCTCTCCTACTCCCACAAGCTCTCCTACTCCCCCAAACTCTCCTACTCCCCCAAGCTCTCCTACTCCGGTAAGCTCTCCTACGCTGGTAATCTCTCCTACTCCCCCAAGCTCTTCTACTCCCCCAAGCTCTCCTACTCCAACAAGCTCTCCTACTCCCACAAGCTCTCCTACTCCCACAAGCTCTGCTACTCCCACAAGCCCTCTACTCCCACAAGCTCTCCTACTCCCACAAGCTCTCCTACTCCCACAAGCTCTCCTACTCACACAAGCTCTCCTACTCACACAAGCTCTCCTACTCCCCCAAGCTCTCCTGCTCGCCCAAGCTATTCTACCCAGGTACGCTATCCTACTCCGCTAAGCTCTCCTACTCCGCTAAGCTCTCCTATTCCAGCAAGCTCTCCTACTCCAGTAAGCACTCCTACTCCAGTAAGCTCTCCTACTCCAGTAAGCTCTCCTACTCCAGTAAGCTAACCTACTCCAGTAAGCTCTCCTACTCCAGTAAGATCTCCTACTCCGGTAGATCTCCTACTCGCCCAAGCTCTCCGACTCCGGTAAGCTCTCCTACTCCGGTAATCTCTCCTACTCCCCCAAGCTCTCCTTCTCCCCCAAGCTCTCCTACTCCCACAAGCTCTCCTGCTCCCACAAGCTCTCTTACTCCCACAAGCTCTCCTACTCCCACAAGCTCTCCTACTCCAACAACCTCTCCTACTCCTCCAAGCTCTCCTACTCCCCCAACCTCTCCTACTCCCCCAACCTCTCCTACTCCCCCAAGCTCTCCTACTCCCCCAAGCTCTCCTACTCCCCCAAGCTCTCCTACACCCACAAGCTCTCCTACTCCCACATCTCTCCTACTCCCCCACGCTCTCGTACTCCCCCAAGCTCTCCTACTCCCACAAGCTCTCCTACTCCCACAAGCTCTCCTACTCGCCCAAGCTCTCCTAGTCGCCCAAGCTCTCCTACTCGCCCAAGCTCTCCTACTCCGCCAAACTCTCCTACTCCCCCAACCTCTCCTACTCCCCCAAGCTCTCCTACTCCCCCAAGCTCTCCTACTCCCCCAAGCTCTCCTACTCCCACAAACTCTCCTACTCCCACAAGCTCTCCTCTCCCCCAAGCTCTCCTACTCCCCCAAGCTCTCCTACTCCGGTAATCTCTCTTAATCCCCCAAGCTCTCCTACTCCCCCAAGCCCTCCTACTCCCACAAGCTCTCCTACTCCCACAAGCTCACCTACTCCCACAAGCTCTCCTATTCCCCCAAGCTCTCCTACTCCCCCAAGCTCTCCTACTCCCCCAAGCTCTCCTACTCCCCCAACCTCTCCTACTCCCCCAACCTCTCCTACTCCTCCAACCTCTCCTACTCTCCCAAGCTCTCCTACTCACCCAAGCTCTGCAACTCCCCCAAGCTCTCCTTCTCCCCCAAGCTCTCCTGCTCCCACAAGCTCTCCTACTCCCACAAGCTCTCCTTCTCCCCCAAGCTCTCCTACTCCCCCAAGCTCTCCTACTCCGGTAATCTCTTCTACTCCCCCAAACTCTCCTACTCCCCCAAGCTCTTCTACTCCCACAAGCTCTCCTACTCCCACAAGCTCTCCTACTCTCACAAGCTCTCCTACTCCCACAAGCTCTCCTACTCCCCCAAGCTCTCCTTCTCCCAGAAGCTCTCGTACTCCCACAAGCTCTCCTACTCCCACAAGCTCTCCTACTCCCACAAGCTCTCCTACTCCCCCAAGCTCTCCAACTCCAACAAGCTCTCCTACTCCCCCAAGCTCTCCTGCTCCAACAAGCTCTCCTACTCCCACAAGCTCTCCTACTCCCACAAGCTCTGCTACTCCCACAAGCTCTCCTACTCCCACAAGCTCTCCTACTCCCCCAAGCTCTCCTACTCCCCCAAGCTCTCCTACTCCCCCAAGCTCTCCTACTCACCCAAGATATCCTACTCCCCCAAGCTCTCCTACTCCCCCAAGCTCCCCTACTCGCCAAGCTCACCTATTCCCGCAAGCTCTCCTACTCCCCCAAGCTCTACTACTCCCCCAAGCTCTCCTACTCCGGCAAGCTCTCCTACTCCGGCAAGCTCTCCTATTCCCCCAAGCTCTCCTACTCCCCCAAGCTCTCCTACTCCCCCAAGCTCTCCTACTCCCCCAACCTCTCCTACTCCCCCAACCTCTCCTACTCCTCCAACCTCTCCTACTCTCCCAAGCTCTCCTACTCACCCAAGCTCTGCAACTCCCCCAAGCTCTCCTTCTCCCCCAAGCTCTCCTGTTCCCACAAGCTCTCCTACTCCCACAAGCTCTCCTTCTCCCCCTTAAGCTCTCCTACTCCCCCAAGCTCTCCTACTCCGGTAATCTCTTCTACTCCCCCAAACTCTCCTACTCCCCCAAGCTCTTCTACTCCCACAAGCTCTCCTACTCCCACAAGCTCTCCTACTCTCACAAGCTCTCCTACTCCCACAAGCTCTCCTACTCCCCCAAGCTCTCCTTCTCCCAGAAGCTCTCGTACTCCCACAAGCTCTCCTACTCCCACAAGCTCTCCTACTCCCACAAGCTCTCCTACTCCCCCAAGCTCTCCAACTCCAACAAGCTCTCCTACTCCCCCAAGCTCTCCTGCTCCAACAAGCTCTCCTACTCCCACAAGCTCTCCTACTCCCACATGCTCTGCTACTCCCACAAGCTCTCCTACTCCCACAAGCTCTCCTACTCCCCCAAGCTCTCCTACTCCCCCAAGCTCTCCTACTCCCCCAAGCTCTCCTACTCACCCAAGATATCCTACTCCCCCAAGCTCTCCTACTCCCCCAAGCTCCCCTACTCGCCAAGCTCACCTACTCCCGCAAGCTCTCCTACTCCCCCAAGCTCTACTACTCCCCCAAGCTCTCCTACTCCGGCAAGCTCTCCTACTCCGGCAAGCTCTCCTACTCCGGCAAGCTCTCCTACTCCCCCAAGCTCTCCTACTCCCACAAGCTCTCCTACTCCCCCAAGCTCTCCTACTCCCCCAAGCTCTCCTACTCCGGTAAGCTCTCCTACGCTGGTAATCTCTCCTACTCCCCCAAGCTCTTCTACTCCCCCAAGCTCTCCTACTCCAACAAGCTCTCCTACTCCCACAAGCTCTCCTACTCCCACAAGCTCTGCTACTCCCACAAGCCCTCTACTCCCACAAGCTCTCCTACTCCCACAAGCTCTCCTACTCCCACAAGCTCTCCTACTCACACAAGCTCTCCTACTCACACAAGCTCTCCTACTCCCCCAAGCTCTCCTGCTCGCCCAAGCTATTCTACCCAGGTACGCTATCCTACTCCGCTAAGCTCTCCTACTCCGCTAAGCTCTCCTATTCCAGGAAGCTCTCCTACTCCAGTAAGCACTCCTACTCCAGTAAGCTCTCCTACTCCAGTAAGCTCTCCTACTCCAGTAAGCTAACCTACTCCAGTAAGCTCTCCTACTCCAGTAAGATCTCCTACTCCGGTAGATCTCCTACTCGCCCAAGCTCTCCGACTCCGGTAAGCTCTCCTACTCCGGTAATCTCTCCTACTCCCCCAAGCTCTCCTTATCCCCCAAGCTCTCCTACTCCCACAAGCTCTCCTGCTCCCACAAGCTCTCTTACTCCCACAAGCTCTCCTACTCCCACAAGCTCTCCTACTCCAACAACCTCTCCTACTCCTCCAAGCTCTCCTACTCCCCCAACCTCTCCTACTCCCCCAACCTCTCCTACTCCCCCAAGCTCTCCTACTCCCCCAAGCTCTCCTACTCCCCCAAGCTCTCCTACTCCCCCAAGCTCTCCTACACCCACAAGCTCTCCTACTCCCACATCTCTCCTACTCCCCCACGCTCTCGTACTCCCCCAAGCTCTCCTACTCCCACAAGCTCTCCTACTCCCACAAGCTCTCCTACTCGCCCAAGCTCTCCTAGTCGCCCAAGCTCTCCTACTCGCCCAAGCTCTCCTACTCCGCCAAACTCTCCTACTCCCCCAACCTCTCCTACTCCCCCAAGCTCTCCTACTCCCCCAAGCTCTCCTACTCCCCCAAGCTCTCCTACTCCCACAAACTCTCCTACTCCCACAAGCTCTCCTCTCCCCCAAGCTCTCCTACTCCCCCAAACTCTCCTACTCCGGTAATCTCTCTTAATCCCCCAAGCTCTCCTACTCCCCCAAGCCCTCCTACTCCCACAAGCTCTCCTACTCCCACAAGCTCACCTACTCCCACAAGCTCTCCTATTCCCCCAAGCTCTCCTACTCCCCCAAGCTCTCCTACTCCCCCAAGCTCTCCTACTCCCCCAACCTCTCCTACTCCCCCAACCTCTCCTACTCCTCCAACCTCTCCTACTCTCCCAAGCTCTCCTACTCACCCAAGCTCTGCAACTCCCCCAAGCTCTCCTTCTCCCCCAAGCTCTCCTGCTCCCACAAGCTCTCCTACTCCCACAAGCTCTCCTTCTCCCCCAAGCTCTCCTACTCCCCCAAGCTCTCCTACTCCGGTAATCTCTTCTACTCCCCCAAACTCTCCTACTCCCCCAAGCTCTTCTACTCCCACAAGCTCTCCTACTCCCACAAGCTCTCCTACTCTCACAAGCTCTCCTACTCCCACAAGCTCTCCTACTCCCCCAAGCTCTCCTTCTCCCAGAAGCTCTCGTACTCCCACAAGCTCTCCTACTCCCACAAGCTCTCCTACTCCCACAAGCTCTCCTACTCCCCCAAGCTCTCCAACTCCAACAAGCTCTCCTACTCCCCCAAGCTCTCCTGCTCCAACAAGCTCTCCTACTCCCACAAGCTCTCCTACTCCCACAAGCTCTGCTACTCCCACAAGCTCTCCTACTCCCACAAGCTCTCCTACTCCCACAAGCTCTCCTACTCCCACAAGCTCTCCTACTCACACAAGCTCTCCTACTCACACAAGCTCTCCTACTCACCCAAGCTCTCCTGCTCACCCAAACTATTCTACCCTGGTACGCTATCCTACTCAGCTAAGCTCTCCTACTCCGCTCAGCTCTCCTGCTCCTCTAAGCTCTCATACTCCTGTAAGCTCTCATACTCCTGTTAGCTCTCCTTCTCCCCCAACTCTCCCATTCCGGTCAGCTCTCATACTCTCCCAATCTCTACTACTCCCCCAAGCTCTCCTACTCGAGTAAGCTCTCCTACTCCAGTAACCTCTCCTACTCGGGTAAGCTCTTCTACTCCAGGAAGCTCGCCTTCTCTCCCAAGCTCTCCTATTCCGGTCAGCGCTCCTCCTCTCCCAAGCTCTCCTGCACCCACAAGCTCTCCTCCTCCGGTAAGCTCTCCGACTCTGGTATGATCTCCTAATCACCCTAAAACTCCTACTCCCCCAAGCTCTCCTAATCCCCCAAGCTCTCCTACTCCCCCAAGCTCTCCTACTCCCCCAAGCTCTCCTACTCCGTAAGCTCTCCTACTCCAGTGTGATCGCCTACTCCCGCAATCTCTCCAACTTCCCCAAGCTCTCCTACTCCCCCAATCTCTCCTACTCCCCCAAGCTCTCCTACTTCCCCAGGCTCTCCTACTCCCCCAAGCTCTCCTACTCCCCCAAGCTCTCCTACTCTCCCAAGCTCTCCTACTCGCCCAAGCTCTCCTATTCCCCCAAGCTCTCCTACTCCCCCAAGCTCTCCGACTCCCCCAAGCTCTCCTACTCCCCCAAGCTCTCCTACTCCCCCAAGCTCTCCGACTCCCCCAAGCTCTCCTACTCCCCCAAGCTCTCCTACTCCCCCAAGCTCTCCTACTCCCCCAAGCTCACCTACTCCCCCAAGCTCTCCTACCCCGGCAAGCTCTACTACTCCCCCAAGCTCTCCGACTCCCACAAGCTCTCCTACTGCCCCAAGATCCCCTACTGCCCCAAGCTCAACTACTCCCCCAAGCTCTCCTACTCCCCCAAGCTCTCCTACTCCCCCAAGATCTCCTACTCCCCCAAGTTCTCCTACTCCCCCAAGCTCTCCTACTCCGCCAAGCTCTCCTACTCCCCCAAGCTCTCCTACTCCCCCAAGCTCTCCTACTCCCCCAAGCTCTCCTACTCGCCCAAGTTCTCCTACTCGTTCAAGCTCTCCTACTCGCCCAAGCTCTCCTGCTCGCCCAAGCTCTCCTACTCGCCCAAGCTCTCCTACTCGCCCAAGCTCTCCGACTCGCCCAAGCTCTCCGACTCGCCCAAGCTCTCCTATTCGCCCAAGCTCTCCTACTCGCCCAAGCTCTCTTACTCCCCCAAGCTCTCCTACTCCCCCAAGCTCTCCTACTCCAGTATGATCGCCTACTCCCGCAAGCTCTCCAACTTCCCCAAGCTCTCCTACTCCCCCAAGCTCTCCTACTCCCCCAAGCTCTCCTACTTCTCCAAGCTCTCCTACTCCCCCAAGCTCTCCTACTCCCCCGAGCTCTCCTACTCTGCCAAGCTCTCCCACTCACCCAAGCTCTCCTATTCCCCCAAGCTCTCCTACTCCACCAAGCTCTCCTACTCCCCCAAGCTCTCCTACTCCCCCAAGCTCTCCTACTCCCCCAAGCTCTCCTACTCCCCCAAGATCTCCTACTCCCCCAAGCTCTCCTACTCCCCCAAACTCTCCTACTCGCCAAGCTCACCTACTCCCGCAAGCTCTCCTACTCCCCCAAGCTCTACTACTCCCCCAAGCTCTCCTACTCCCGCAAGCTCTCCTACTCCCCCAAGCTCTCCTACTCCCCGAAGCTCACCTACTCCCCCAGCTCTCCTACTCCCCCAAGCTCTCCTACTCCGGCAAGCTCTCCTACTCCGGCAAGCTCTCCTACTCCGGCAAGCTCTCCTACTCTCCTAAGCTCTCCTACTCGCCCAAGCTCTCCTCCTCCCCCAAGCTCTCCGACACCAGGAAACTCTCCTGCTCCAGTAAGCTCTCTGACTCTGGTAAGCTCTCCTACTCCCCCAAGCTCTCCTACTCCGGAAAGCTCTCCGACTCCCCCAAGCTCTCCTACTCCGGCAAGGTCTCCTACTCTCGCAAGCTTCCTACTCGCCCAAGCTTTCCTACTCCCCCAAGCTCTCTGACACCAGGAAACTCTCCTACTCCAGTAAGCTCTCTGACTCCGGTAAGCACTCCTACTCCCCCAAGCTCTCCTCCTCCCCCAAGCTCTCCTAATCCCCCAAGCTCTCCTACTCCCCCAAGCGCTCCTACTCCGGTAAGCTATCCTACTCCGGTAAGCTCTCCTTCTGCGGTAAGCTTTCCTACTCCCCCAAGCTCTCCTACTCCTTCAAGCTCTTCTTCTCTCCCAAGCTCGCCTACTCCCCCAAGCTCTCCTACTCCCCCAAGCTCTCCTACTCGCCCAAGCTCTCCGACTCGCCCTAGCTCTCCGACTCGCCCAAGCTCTCCTTCTCCCCCAACCTCTCCTACTCCCCCAACCTCTCCTGCTCCCCCAACCTCTCCTACTACCCCAACCTCTCCTACTCCCCCAACCTCTCCTAATCCCCCAAGCTCTCCTACTCCCTCAAGCTCTCCTACTCCCCCAAGCTCTCCTACTCCCCCAAGCTCTCCTACTCCCCCAAGCTCTCCTACTCCCACAAGCTCTCCTACTCCCACAAGCTCTCCTGCTCCCACAAGCTCTCCTACTCCCCCAAGCTCTCCTACTCCCCCAAGCTCTCCGACTCCCCCAAGCTCTCCTACTCTGGTAATCTCTCCTACTCCCCCAAGCTCTTCTACTCCCCCAAGCTCTCCTACTCCCACAAGATCTCCTACTCCCACTAGATCTCCTACTCCCACAAGCTCTCCTACTCCCACAAGCTCTCCTACTCCCGCAAGCTCTCCTACTCCCGCAAGCTCTCCTACTCCCACAAGCTCTCCTACTCCCACAAGCTCAACTACTCCCACAAGCTCTCCTACTCCCACAAGCTCTGCTACTCCCACAAGCTCTCCTACTCCCCCAAGCTCTCCTGCTCGCCCAAGCTATTCTACCCAGGTACGCTATCATACTCCGCTAAGCTCTCCTACTACGCTAAGCTCTCCTATTCCAGTAAGCTCTCCTACTCCAGTAAGCTCTCCTACTCCAGTAAGCTCTCCTACTCCAGTAAGCTCACCTACTCCAGTAAGCTCTCCTACTCCAGTAAGATCTCCTACTCCGGTAAGCTCTCCTACTCCCCCAAGTTCTCCGACACCGTTAAGCTCTCCTACTCCGGTAATCTCTCCTACTCCCCCAAGCTCTCCTACTCCTCCAAGCTCTCCTACTCCCACAAGCTCTCCTACTCCCACAAGCTCTCCTACTTCCCCAATCTCTCCTACTCCCCCAAGCTCTCCTACTCCCCCAAGCTCTCCTACTCTCCCAAGCTCTCCCACTCACCCAAGCTCTCTTATTCTCCCAAGTTCTCCTACTCCCCCAAGCTCTCCTACTCCCCCAAGCTCTCCTACTCCCACAAGCTCTCCTACTCACACAAGCTCTCCTACTCACACAAGCTCTCCTACTCCCCCAAGCTCTCCAGCTCGCCCAAGCTATTCAACCCTCGTATGCTATTCTACTCCGCTAAGCTCTCCTACTCCGCTCAGCTCTCCTACTCCGCTAAGTTCTCATACTCCTGTAAGCTCTCATACTCCTGTTAGCTCTCCTTCTCCCCCAACTCTCCCATTCCGGTCAGCTCTCATACTCTAACAATCTCTACTACTCCCCCAAGCTCTCCTACTCCGGTAAGCTCTCCTACTCCAGTAAGCTCTCCTACTCCAGTAAGCTCTCCTACTCGGGTAAGCTCTCCTACTCCAGTAAGCTCTCCTCCTCCGGTAAGCTCTCCGACTCTGGTATGATCTCCTTATCACCCTAAAACTCCTAGTCCCCAAGCTCTCCTAATCCCCCAAGCTCTCCTAATCCCCCAAGCTCTCTTACTCCCCCAAGCTCTCCTAATCCCCCAAGCTCTCCTATGCCACCAAGCTGTCCTACTCCGGAAAGCTCTCCTACTCCGGTAAGCTCTCCTACTCCGGAACGCTCTCCTACTCCGGAAAGCTTTCCGACTCCCCCAAGCTCTCCTACTCCCCCAAGCTCTCCTACTCCCCCATGCTCTCCTACTCCCCCACGCTCTCCTACCACCCCAAGCTCTCCTACTCCCCCAAGTTCTCCTACTCCCCCAAGCTCTCCTAGTCCCCCAAGCTCTCCTACTCCCCCAAGCTCTCCTACTCCCCCAAGCTCTCCTACTCGCCCAAGTTCTCCTACTGGCCCAAGCTCTCCTACTCGCCCAAGCTCTCCTGCTCGCCCAAGCTCTCCTACTCGCCCAAGCTCTCCGACTCGCCCAAGCTCTCCGACTCGCCCAAGCTCTACTACTCGCCCAAGCTCTCCTAATCGCCATAGCTCTCCTACTCGCCCAAGCTCTCTTACTCCCCCAAGCTCTCCTACTCCCCCAAGCTCTCCTACTCCAGTATGATCGCCTACTCCCGCAAGCTCTCCAACTTCCCCAAGCTCTCCTACTCCCCCAAGCTCTCCTACTCCCCCAAGCTCTCCTACTTCCCCAAGCTCTCCTACTCCCCCAAGCTCTCCGACTCCCCCGAGCTCTCCTATTCTCCCAAGCTCTCCCACTCACCCAAGCTCTCCTATTCCCCCAAGCTCTCCTACTCCCCCAAGCTCTCCTACTCCCCCAAGCTCTCCTACTCCCCCAAGCTCTCCTACTCCCCCAAGATCTCCTACTCCCAAGCTCTCCTACTCCCCCAAGCTCCCCTACTCGCCAAGCTCACCTACTCCCGCAAGCTCTCCTACTCCCCCAAGCTCTACTACTCCCCCAAGCTCTCCTACTCCGGCAAGCTCTCCTACTCCGGCAAGCTCTCCTACTCCGGCAAGCTCTCCTACTCCCCCAAGCTCTCCTACTCCCACAAGCTCTCCTACTCCCACAAGCTCTGCTACTCCCACAAGCCCTCTACTCCCACAAGCTCTCCTACTCCCACAAGCTCTCCTACTCCCACAAGCTCTCCTACTCACACAAGCTCTCCTACTCACACAAGCTCTCCTACTCTCCTACTCCCCCAAGCTCTCCTGCTCGCCCAAGCTATTTTACCCAGGTACGCTATCCTACTCCGCTAAGCTCTCCTACTCCGCTAAGCTCTCCTATTCCAGGAAGCTCTCCTACTCCAGTAAGCACTCCTACTCCAGTAAGCTCTCCTACTCCAGTAAGCTCTCCTACTCCAGTATGATCGCCTACTCCCGCAAGCTCTCCAACTTCCCCAAGCTCTCCTACTCCCCCAAGCTCTCCTACTCCCCCAAGCTCTCCTACTTCCCCAAGCTCTCCTACTCCCCCAAGCTCTCCGACTCCCCCGAGCTCTCCTATTCTCCCAAGCTCTCCCACTCACCCAAGCTCTCCTATTCCCCCAAGCTCTCCTACTCCCCCAAGCTCTCCTACTCCCCCAAGCTCTCCTACTCCCCCAAGCTCTCCTACTCCCCCAAGATCTCCTACTCCCAAGCTCTCCTACTCCCCCAAGCTCCCCTACTCGCCAAGCTCACCTACTCCCGCAAGCTCTCCTACTCCCCCAAGCTCTACTACTCCCCCAAGCTCTCCTACTCCGGCAAGCTCTCCTACTCCGGCAAGCTCTCCTACTCCGGCAAGCTCTCCTACTCCCCCAAGCTCTCCTACTCCCACAAGCTCTCCTACTCCCACAAGCTCTGCTACTCCCACAAGCCCTCTACTCCCACAAGCTCTCCTACTCCCACAAGCTCTCCTACTCCCACAAGCTCTCCTACTCACACAAGCTCTCCTACTCACACAAGCTCTCCTACTCTCCTACTCCCCCAAGCTCTCCTGCTCGCCCAAGCTATTTTACCCAGGTACGCTATCCTACTCCGCTAAGCTCTCCTACTCCGCTAAGCTCTCCTATTCCAGGAAGCTCTCCTACTCCAGTAAGCACTCCTACTCCAGTAAGCTCTCCTACTCCAGTAAGCTCTCCTACTCCAGTAAGCTAACCTACTCCAGTAAGCTCTCCTACTCCAGTAAGATCTCCTACTCCGGTAGATCTCCTACTCGCCCAAGCTCTCCGACTCCGGTAAGCTCTCCTACTCCGGTAAGCTCTCCTACTCCCCCAAGCTCTCCTTCTCCCCCAAGCTCTCCTACTCCCACAAGCTCTCCTACTCCCACAAGCTCTCTTACTCCCACAAGCTCTCCTACTCCCACAAGCTCTCCTACTCCAACAACCTCTCCTACTCCTCCAAGCTCTCCTACTCCCCCAACCTCTCCTACTCCCCCAACCTCTCCTACTCCCCCAAGCTCTCCTACTCCCCCAAGCTCTCCTACTCCCCCAAGCTCTCCTACTCCCCCAAGCTCTCCTACTCCCACAAGCTCTCCTACTCCCACAAGCTCTCCTACTCCCCCACGCTCTCGTACTCCCCCAAGCTCTCCTACTCCCACAAGCTCTCCTACTCCCACAAGCTCTCCTACTCGCCCAAACTTTCCTACTCGCCCAAGCTCTCCTACACGCCCAAGCTATCCTACTTGCACAAGCTCTCCTTCTCGCCAAAGCTCTCCTCCTCGCCCAAGCTCTCCTAGTCGCCCAAGCTCTCCTACTCGCCCAAGCTCTCTTACTCCGCCAAACTCTCCTACTCCCCCAACCTCTCCTACTCACCCAAGCTCTCCTACTCCCCCAAGCTCTCCTACTCCCCCAAGCTCTCCTACTCCTACAAACTCTCCTACTCCCACAAGCTCTCCTCTCCCCCAAGCTCTCCTACTCCCCCAAGCTCTCCTACTCCGGTAATCTCTCTTAATCCCCCAAGCTCTCCTACTCCCCCAAGCCCTCCGACTCCCACAAGCTCTCCTACTCCCACAAGCTCTCCTACTCCCACAAGCTCTCCTATTCCCCCAAGCTCTCCTACTCCCCCAAGCTCTCCTACTCCCCCAAGCTCTCCTACTCCCCCAACCTCTCCTACTCCCCCTACTTCTCCTACTCCTCCAACCTCTCCTACTCTCCCAAGCTCTCCTACTCACCCAAGCTCTGCAACTCCCCCAAGCTCTCCTTTCCCCCCAAGCTCTCCTACTCCCACAAGCTCTCCTACTCCCACAATCTCTCCTTCTCCCCCAAGTTCTCCTACTCCCCCAAGCTCTCCTACTCCGGTAATCTGTTCTACTCCCCCAAACTCTCCTACTCCCCCAAGCTCTTCTACTCCCACAAGCTCTCCTACTCCCACAAGCTCTCCTACTCTCACAAGCTCTCCTACTCCCACAAGCTCTCCTACTCCCCCAAGCTCTCCTACTCCCAGAAGCTCTCGTACTCCCACAAGCTCTCCTACTCCCACAAGCTCTCCTACTCCCACAAGCTCTCCTACTCCCCCAAGCTCTCCTACTCCAACAAGCTCTCCTACTCCCCCAAGCTCTCCTACTCCCACAAGCTCTCCTACTCCCACAAGCTC
Organism: Pristiophorus japonicus; assembly: GCF_044704955.1. Lineage (NCBI taxonomy): Eukaryota > Metazoa > Chordata > Chondrichthyes > Pristiophoridae > Pristiophorus > Pristiophorus japonicus. Next base: position 1,767,160 of record NW_027251029.1, read on the forward strand.
TCCTACTCCCACAAGCTCTGCTACTCCCACAAGCTCTCCTACTCCCACAAGCTCTCCTACTCCCACAAGCTCTCCTACTCCCACAAGCTCTCCTACTCACACAAGCTCTCCTACTCACACAAGCTCTCCTACTCCCCCAAGCTCTCCTGCTCACCCAAACTATTCTACCCTGGTACGCTATCCTACTCAGCTAAGCTCTCCTACTCCGCTCAGCTCTCCTGCTCCTCTAAGCTCTCATACTCCTGTAAGCTCTCATACTCCTGTTAGCTCTCCTTCTCCCCCAACTCTCCTATTCCGGTCAGCTCTCATACTCTCCCAATCTCTACTACTCCCCCAAGCTCTCCTACTCGAGTAAGCTCTCCTACTCCAGTAACCTCTCCTACTCGGGTAAGCTCTTCTACTCCAGGAAGCTCTCCTTCTCTCCCAAGCTCTCCTATTCCGGTCAGCGCTCCTACTCCCCCAAGCTCTCCTGCACCCACAAGCTCTCCTCCTCCGGTAAGCTCTCCGACTCTGGTATGATCTCCTAATCCCCCAAGCTCTCCTACTCCCCCAAGCTCTCCTACTCCCCCAAGCTCTCCCACTCCGTAAGCTCTCCTACTCCAGTGTGATCGCCTACTCCCGCAATCTCTCCAACTTCCCCAAGCTCTCCTACTCCCCCAATCTCTCCTACTCCCCCAAGCTCTCCTACTTCCCCAAGCTCTCCTACTCCCCCAAGCTCTCCTACTCCCCCAAGCTCTCCTACTCTCCCAAGCTCTCCCACTCGCCCAAGCTCTCCTATTCCCCCAATCTCTCCTACTCCCCCAAGCTCTCCGACTCCCCCAAGCTCTCCTACTCCCCCAAGCTCTCCTACTCCCCCAAGCTCTCCGACTCCCCCAAGCTCTCCTACTCCCCCAAGCTCTCCTACTCCCCCAAGCTCTCCTACTCCCCCAAGCTCACCTACTCCCCCAAGCTCTCCTACTCCGGCAAGCTCTACTACTACCCAAGCTCTCAGACTCCCACAAGCTCTCCTACTGCCCCAAGATCCCCTACTGCCCCAAGCTCAACTACTCCCCCAAGCTCTCCTACTCGCCCAAGCTCTCCTACTCCGGCAAGCTCTCCTACTCTCCCAAGCTCTCCTAATCGCCCAAGCTCTCCTACTCGCCCAAGCTCTCCGACACGAGGAAACTCTCCTACTCCAGTAACCTCTCTGACTCCGGTAAGCTCTCCGACACCCCCAAGCTCTCCTACTCTGGAAAGCTCTCCTACTCGCCCAAGCTCTCCTCCTCCCCCAAGCTCTCCTACTCCCCCAAGCTCTGCTACTGTCCCAAGCTCTCCTACTCCCCCAAGCTCTCCTACTCCCCCAAGCTCTCCTACTCGCCCAAGCTCTCCTACTCGCCCAAGCTCTCCTACTCGCCCAAGCTCTCCTACTCGCCCAAGCTCTCCTACTCACCCAAGCTCTCCGACTCGCCCAAGCTCTCCGACTCGCCCAAGCTCTCCGACTCGCCCAAGCTCTCCGACTCGCCCAAGCTCTCCGACTCGCCCAAGCTCTCGTCGTCGCCCAAGCTCTCCTACTCGCCGAAGCTCTCCTACTCGCCCAAGCTTTCCTACTCGCCCAAGCGTTCCTACTCCCACAAGCTCTCCTACTCCCACAAGCTCTCCTACTCCCCCAAGCTCTCCTACTCCCCCAAGCTCTCCTACTCCGGTAATCTCTCCTACTCCCCCAAGCTCTCCTACTCCCCCAAGCTCTTCTACTCCCACAATCTCTCCTACTCCCACAAGCTCTCCTACTCCCACAAGCTCTCCTACTCCCACAAGCTCTCCTACTCGCCCAAGCTCTCCGAATCGCCAAAGCTCTCCGACTCGCCCAACCTCTCCTACTCGCCCAAGCTCTCCTACACGCCCAAGCTATCCTACTAGCACAAGCTCTCCTTCTCGCCCAAGCTCTCCTCCTCGCCCAAGATCTCCTAGTCGCCCAAGCTCTCCTACTCGCCCAAGCTCTCCTACTCCCCCAAGCTCTCCTACTCCCCCAAGCTCCCCTACTCCCCCAAGCTCTCCTACTCCCCCAAGCTCTCCTAATCCCCCAACCTCTCCTACTCCGTTAATCTCTCTTACTCGCCCAAGCTCTCCTACTCCCCCAAGCCCTCCTACTCCCACAAGCTCTCCTACTCCCACAAGCTCTCCTACTCCCACAAGCTCTCCTATTCCCCCAAGCTCTCCTACTCCAACAAGCTCTCCTACTCCCCCAAGCTCTCCTACTACCCCAACCTCTCCTACTCCCCCAACCTCTCCTACTCCCCCAACCTCTCCTACTCCCCCAAGCTCTCCTACTCCCCCAAGCTCTCCAACTCCCCCAAGCTCTCCTACTCCCCCAAGCTCTCCTACTCGCCCAAGCTCTCCTGCTCGCCCAAACTATTCTACCCTGGTACGCTATCCTACTCCGCTAAGCTCTCCTACTCCACTCAGCTCTTCTGCTCCTCTAAGCTCTCATACTCCTGTAAGCTCTCATACTCCTGTTAGCTCTCCTTCTCCCCCAACTCTCCCATTCCGGTCAGCTCTCCTACTCTCCCAATCTCTACTACTCCCCCAAGCTCTCCTACTCCAGTAAGCTCTCCTACTCCAGTAACCTCTCCGACTCGGGTAAGCTCTTCTACTCCAGGAAGCTCTCCTTCTCTCCCAAGCTCTCCTATTCCGGTCAGCGCTCCTACTCTCCCAAGCTCTCCTGCGCCCCCAAGCTCTCCTCCTCCGGTGAGCTCTCCGACTCTGGTATCATCTCCTAATCACCCTAAAACTCCTACGCCCCTAAGCTCTCCTAATCCCCCAAACTCTCCTAATCCCCCAAGCTCTCCTACTCCCCCAAGCTCTCCTAACCCCCCACGCTCTCCAAATCCCCCAAGCTCTCCTATGCCACCAAGCTCTCCTACTAAGGTAAGCTCTCCTACTCCGGAAAGCTCTCCTACTCCGGAAAGCTCTCCTTCAACCCCAAGCTCTCCTACTCCCCCAAGCTCTCCTACTCCGTAAGCTCTCCTACTCCAGTATGATCGCCTACTCCCGCAAGCTCTCCAACTTCCCCAAGCTCTCCTACTCCCCGAAGCTCTCCTACTCCCCCAAGCTCTCCTACTCCCCCAAGCTCTCCTACTCCCCCAAGCTCTCCTACTCTCCCAAGCTCTCCCACTCGCCCAACCTCTCCTATTTCCCCAAGCTCTCCTACTCCTCCAAGCTCTCCGACTCCCCCAAGCTCTCCTACTCCCCCAACTCTCCTACTCCCCCATGCTCTCCGACTCCCCCAAGCTGTCCTACTCCCCCAAGCTCCTTCTATTCCCCCAAGCTCACCTACTCCCCCAAGCTCTCCGACTCCGGCAAGCTCGACTACTCCCCCAAGCTCTCCTACTCCCCCAAGCTCTCCTACTCCGGTAATCTCTCCTACTCCCCCAAGCACTCCTACTCCCCCAAGCTCTCCTACTTCCACAAGCTCTCCTACTCCCACAAGCTCTCCGACTCCCACAAGCTCTCCTACTCCCACAAGCTCTCCTACTCCCCCAAGCTCTCCTACTCCCCCAACCTCTCCTACTCCCCCAAACTCTCCTACTCCCCCAACCTCTCCTACTCCCCCAAGCTCTCCTACTCCCCCAAGCTCTCCTACTCCCCCAAGCTCTCCTACTCCCCCAAGCCCTCCTACTCCCACAAGCTCTCCTACTCCCCCAAGCTCTCCTACTCCCCCAAGCTCTCCTACTCCCACAAGCTCTCCTACTCCCACAAGCTCTCCTACTCCCACAAGCTCTCCTACTCCCACAAGCTCTCCTACTCCCACAACTCTGCTACTCCCACAAGCTCTCCTACTCACACAAGCTCTCCTACTCACACAACCTCTCCTACTCCCGCAAGCTCTCCTGCTCGCCCAAGCTATTCTACCCTGGTACGCTATCCTACTCCGCTAAGCTCTCCTACTCCGCTCAGCTCTCCTACTCCGCTAAGTTCTCATACTCCTGTAAGCTCTCATACTCCTGTTAGCTCTCCTTCTCCCCCAACTCTCCCATTCCGGTCAGCTCTCATACTCTCCCAATCTCTACTACTCCCCCAAGCTCTCCTACTCCGGTAAGCTCTCCTACTTCAGTAAGCTCTCCTACTCCAGTAAGCTCTCCTACTCGGGTAAGCTCTTCTACTCCAGGAAGCTCTCCTTCTCACCCAAGCTCTCCTATTCCGGTCAGCGCTCCTACTCTCCCAAGCTCTCCTGCGCCCCCAAGCTCTCCTCCTCCGGTAAGCTCTCCGACTCTGGTATGATCTCCTAATTACCCTAAAACTCCTACTCCCTCAAGCTCTCCTAATCACCCAAGCTCTCCTAAACCCCCAATCTCTCTTACTCCCCCAAGTTCTCCTAATCCCCCAAGCTCTCCAAATCCCCCAAGCTCTCCTATGCCACCAAGCTGTTCTATTCCGGTAAGCTCTCCTACTCCGGTAAGCTCTCCTACTGCGGAAAGCTCTCCTACTCCGGAAAGCTCTCCTACTCCCGCAAGCTCTCCAACTTCCACAAGCTCTCCTACACCCCCAAGCTCTCCTACACCCCCAAGCTCTCCTACTTCCCCAACCTCTCCTACTCCCCCAAGCTCTCCTACTCTCCCAAGCTCTCCCACTCAACCAAGCTCTCCTCTTCCCCCAAGCTCTCCTACTCCCGCAAGCTCTCCTACTCCCCCAAGCTCTCCTACTCCACCGTGCTCTCCTATTCCCCCGTGCTCTCCTACTCCCCCAAGCTCTCCTACTCCCCCAAGCTCTCCGAATCCCCCAAGCTCTCCTACTCCCGCAAGCTCTCCTACTCCCCCAATCTCTCCTACTCCCCCAAGCTCTCCTACTCGCCCAAGTTCTCCGACTCGCCCAAGCTCTCCTACTCGCCCAAGCTCTCCTACTCGCCCAAGCTCTCCTACTCGCCCAAGCTCTCCTACTCGCCCAAGCTCTCCGACTCGCCCAAGCTCTCCGACTAGTCCAAGCTCTCCGACTCGCCCAAGCTCTCCGACTCGCCCAAGCTCTCCGACTCGCCCAAGCCTTCCTCGTCGCCCAAGCTCTCCCAATCGCCCAAGCTCTCCTACTCGCCCAAGCTCTCCTCCTCGCCCAAGCGCTCCTACTCCCCCAAGCTCTCCTACTCCCCCAACCTCTCCTACTCCCCCAAGCTCTCCTACTCCCCCAAGCTCTCCTACTCCCCCAAGCTCTCCTACTCCCCCAATCTCTCCTACTCCCACAAGCTCTCCTGCTCCCCCAAGCTCTCCTACTCCCACAAGCTCTCCTACTCCCCCAAGCTCTCTTACTCCCACAAGCTCTCCTACTCCCCCAAGCTCTCCTACTCCCACAAGCTCTCCTACTCCCACAAGCTCTCCTACTCCCCCAAGCTCTCCTACTCCCCCAAGCTCTCCTACTCCGGTAATCTCTCCTACTCCCCCAAGCACTCCTACTCCCCCAAGCTCTCCTACTTCCACAAGCTCTCCTACTCCCACAAGCTCTCCGACTCCCACAAGCTCTCCTACTCCCACAAGCTCTCCTACTCCCCCAAGCTCTCCTACTCCCCCAAGCTCTCCTACTCCCCCAAGCTCTCCTACTCCCCCAACCTCTCCTACTCCCCCAATCTCTCCTACTCCCCCAACCTCTCCTACTCCCCCAAGCTCTCCTACTCCCCTAAGCTCTCCTACTCCCCCAAGCTCTCCTACTCCCCCAAGCCCTCCTACTCCCACAAGCTCTCCTACTCCCCCAAGCTCTCCTACTCCCCCAAGCTCTCCTACTCCCACAAGCTCTCCTACTCCCACAAGCTCTCCTACTCCCACAAGCTCTCCTACTCCCACAAGCTCTCCTACTCCCACAAGCTCTCCTACTCCCACAACTCTGCTACTCCCACAAGCTCTCCTACTCACACAAGCTCTCCTACTCACACAAGCTCTCCTACTCCCGCAAGCTCTCCTGCTCGCCCAAGCTATTCTACCCTGGTACGCTATCCTACTCCGCTAAGCTCTCCTACTCCGCTCAGCTCTCCTACTCCGCTAAGTTCTCATACTCCTGTAAGCTCTCATACTCCTGTTAGCTTTCCTTCTCCCCCAACTCTCCCATTCCGGTCAGCTCTCATACTCTCCCAATCTCTACTACTCCCCCAAGCTCTCCTACTCCGGTAAGCTCTCCTACTTCAGTAAGCTCTCCTACTCCATTAAGCTCTCCTACTCGGGTAAGCTCTTCTACTCCAGGAAGCTCTCCTTCTCACCCAAGCTCTCCTATTCCGGTCAGCGCTCCTACTCTCCCAAGCTCTCCTGCGCCCCCAAGCTCTCCTCCTCCGGTAAGCTCTCCGACTCTGGTATGATCTCCTAATTACCCTAAAACTCCTACTCCCCCAAGCTCTCCTAATCACCCAAGCTCTCCTAAACCCCCAAGCTCTCTTACTCCCCCAAGCTCTCCTAATCCCCCAAGCTCTCCAAATCCCCCAAGCTCTCCTATGCCACCAAGCTGTTCTATTCCGGTAAGCTCTCCTACTCCGGTAAGCTCTCCTACTCCGGAAAGCTCTCCGACTCCGGAAAGCTCTCCTACTCCCGCAAGCTCTCCAACTTCCCCAAGCTCACCTACACCCCCAAGCTCTCCTACACCCCCAAGCTCTCCTACTTCCCCAAGCTCTCCTAATCCCCCAAACTCTCCTACTCTACCAAGCTCTCCTATTCCCCCAAGCTCTCCTACTCCCCCAAGCTCTCCTACTCCCCCAAGCTCTCCTACTCCCCCGTGCTCTCCTACTCCCCCGTGCTCTCCTACTCCCCCAAGCTCTCCTACTCCCCCAAGCTCTCCGACTCCCCCAAGCTCTCCTACTCCCCCAAGCTCTCCTACTCCCCCAATCTCTCCTACTCCCCCAAGCTCTCCTACTCACCCAAGTTCTCCTACTCGCCCAAGCTCTCGTACTCGCCCAAGCTCTCCTACTCGCCCAAGCTCTCCTACTCGCCCCAGCTCTCCTACTCGCCCAAGCTCGCCCAAGCTCTCCGACTCGTCCAAGCTCTCCGACTCGCCCAAGCTCTCCGACTCGCCCAAGCTCTCCGACTCGCCCAAGCTCTCCTCGTCGCCCAAGCTCTCCCACTCGCCCAATCTCTCCTACTCGCCCAAGCTCTCCTACTCGCCCAAGCGCTCCTACTCCCCCAAGCTCTCCTACTCCCCCAACCTCTCCTACTCCCCCAAGCTCTCCTACTCCCCCAAGCTCTCCTACTCCCCCAAGCTCTCCTACTCCCCCAATCTCTCCTACTCCCACAAGCTCTCCTGCTCCCCCAAGCTCTCCTACTCACACAAGCTCTCCTACTCCCCCAAGCTCTCCTACTCCCACAAGCTCTCCTACTCCCCCAAGCTCTCCTACTCCCACAAGCTCTCCTACTCCCACAAGCTCTCCAACTCCCCCAAGCTCTCCTACTCCCCCAAGCTCTCCTACTCCGGTAATCTCTCCTACTCCCCCAAGCACTCCTATTCCCCCAAGCTCTCCTACTTCCACAAGCTCTCCTACTCCCACAAGCTCTCCGACTCCCCCAAGCTCTCCTACTCCCACAAGCTCTCCTACTCCCCCAAGCTCTCCTACTCCCCCAAGCTCTCCTACTCCCCCAAGCTCTCCTACTCTCCCAAGCTCTCCTACTCCCCCAAACTCTCCTACTCCCCCAACCTCTCCTACTCCCCCAAGCTCTCCTAATCCCCCAAGCTTTCCTACTCCCCCAAGCTCTCCCACTCCCCCAAGCTCTCCTACTCCCACAAGCTCTCCTACTCCCCCAAGCTCTCCTACTCCCCCAAGCTCTCCTACTCCCACAAGCTCTCCTACTCCCACAAGCTCTCCTACTCCCACAAGCTCTCCTACTCCCACAAGCTCTCCTACTCCCCCAAGCTCTCGTACTCCAACAAGCTCTCCTACTCCCCCAAGCTCTCCTGCTCCCACAAGCTCTCCTACACCCACAACTCTGCTACTCCCACAAGCTCTCCTACTCCCACAAGCTCTCCTACTCCCACAAGCTCTCCTACTCACACAAGCTCTCCTACTCACACAAGCTCTCCTACTCCCGCAAGCTCTCCTGCTCGCCCAAGCTATTCTACCCTGGTACGCTATCCTACTCCGCTAAGCTCTTCTACTCCGCTCAGCTCTCCTACTCCGCTAAGTTCTCATACTCCTGTGAGCTCTCATACTCCTGTTAGGTCTCCTTCTCCCCCAACTCTCCCATTCCGGTCAGCTCTCATACTCTCCCAATCTCTACTACTCCCCCAAGCTCTCCTACTCCGGTAAGCTCTCCTACTCCAGTATGCTCTCATACTCCAGTAAGCTCTCCTACTCGGGTGAGCTCTTCTACTCCAGGAAGCTCTCCTTCTCACCCAAGCTCTCCTATTCCGGTCAGCGCTCCTACTCTCCCAAGCTCTCCTGCGCCCCAAGCTCTCCTCCTCCGGTAAGCTCTCCGACTCTGGTATGATCTCCTAATCACCCTAAAACTCCTACTCCCCCAAGCTCTCCTAATCCCCCAAGCTCTCCGAATCCCCCAAGCTCTCCAAATCCCCCAAGCTCTCCTATGCCACCAAGCTGTCCTACTCCGGTAAGCTCTCCTACTCCGGGAAGCTCTCCTACTACCCCAAGCTCTCCGACTCCCCCAAGCTCTCCTACTCCCCCAAGCTCTCCTACTTCCCCAAGCTCTCCTACTACCCCAAGCTCTCCTAATCCCCCAAGCTCTCCGAATCCCCCAAGCTCTCCAAATCCCCCAAGCTCTCCTATGCCACCAAGCTGTCCTACTCCGGTAAGCTCTCCTACTCCGGGAAGCTCTCCTACTACCCCAAGCTCTCCGACTCCCCCAAGCTCTCCTACTCCCCCAAGCTCTCCTACTTCCCCAAGCTCTCCTACTACCCCAAGCTCTCCTACTCCCCCAAGCTCTCCTACTCTCCCAAGCTCTCCAACTCCCCCAAGGTCTCCTACTCCCCCAAGCTCTCCCACTCACACAAGCTCTCCTATTCCCCCAAGCTCTCCTACTCCCCCAAGCTCTCCTACTCCCCCAAGCTCTCCTACTCCCCCGTGCTCTCCTACTCCCCCAAGCTCTCCTACTCCCCCAAGCTCTCCTACTCCCCCAAGCTCTCCTACTCCCCCAAGCTCTCCTACTCCCCCAATCTCTCCTACTCCCCCAAGCGCTCCTACTCGCCCAAGCTCTCCTACTCGCCCAAGCTCTCCTACTCGCCCAAGCTCTCCTACTCGCCCAATCTCTCCGACTCGCCCAAGCTCTCCGACTCGTCCAAGCTCTCCGACTCGCCCAAGCTCTCCGACTCGCCCAAGCTCTCCGACTCGCCCAAGCTCTCCTCGTCGCCCAAGCTCTCCCACTCGCCCAAGCTCTCCTACTCGCCCAAGCTCTCCTACTCGCCCAAGCGCTCCTACTCCCCCAAGCTCTCCTACTCCCCCAACCTCTCCTACTCCCCCAACCTCTCCTACTCCTACAAGCTCTCCTATTCCCCCAAGCTCTCCTACGCCCACAAGCTCTCCTACTCCCCCAAACTCTCCTACTCCCACAAGCTCTCCTACTCCCACAAGCTCTCCTACTCCCGCAAGCTCTCCTACTCCCCCAACCTCTCCTACTCCCCCAAGCACTCCTACTCCCCCAAGCTCTCCTACTCCCCCAAGCTCTCCTACTCCCCCAATCTCTCCTACTCCCACAAGCTCTCCTACTCCCCCAAGCTCGCCTACTCCCACAAGCTCTCCTACTCCCCCAAGCTCTCCTGCTCCCGCAAGCTCTCCAACTTCCCCAAGCTCTCCTACACCCCCAAGCTCTCCTACTCCCCCAAGCTCTCCTACTTCCCCAAGCTCTCCTACTACCCCAAGCTCTCTTACTCCCCCAAGGTCTCCTACTCTCCCAAGCTCTCCCACTCACCCAAGCTCTCCTATTCCCCCAAGCTCTCCTACTCCCCCAAGCTCTCCTACTCCCCCAAGCTCTCCTACTCCCCCGTGCTCTCCTTCTCCCCCAAGCTCTCCTACTCCCCCAAGCTCTCGTACTCCCCCAAGCTCTCCTACTCCCACAAGCTCTCCTACTCCCCCAATCTCTCCTACTCCCCCAAGCTCTCCTACTCGCCCAAGTTCTCCTTCTCGCCCAAGCTCTCCTACTCGCACAAACTCTCCTACTCGCCCAATCTCTCCGACTCGCCCAAGCTCTCCGACTCCTCCAAGCTCTCCGACTCGCCCAAGCTCTCCGACTCGCCCAAGCTCTCCGACTCGCCCAAACTCTCCTCGTCGCCCAAGCTCTCCCACTCGCCCAAGCTCTCCTACTCGCCCACGCTCTCCTACTCGCCCAAGCGCTCCTACTCCCCCAATCTCTCCTACTCCCCCAACCTCTCCTACTCCCCCAACCTCTCCTACTCCCCCAATCTCTCCCACTCCCACAAGCTCTCCTACTCCCCCAAGCTCTCCTACTCCCACAAGCTCTCCTACTCCCCCAAGCTCTCCTACTCCAACAAGCTCTCTTACTCCCCCAAACTCTCCTACTCCCACAAGCTCTCCTACTCCCACAAGCTCTCCTACTCCCCCAAGCTCTCCTACTCCCCCAAGCTCTCCTACTCCCCCAAGCTCTCCTACTCCCCCAAGCTCTCCTACTCCCCCAAGCTCTCCTACTCCCCCAATCTCTCCTACTCCCACAAGCTCTCCTACTCCCCCAAGCTCTCCTACTCCGGTAATCTCTCTACTCCCCCAAGCACTCCTACTCCCCCAAGCTCTCCTACTCCCACAAGCTCTCCTTCTCCCACAAGCTCTCCTACTCCCACAAGCTCTCCTACTCCCCCAAGCTCTCTTACTCCCTCAAGCTCTCCTAATCCCCCAAGCTCTCCAAATCCCCCAAGCTCTCCTATGCCACCAAGCTGTCCTACTCCGGTAAGCTCTCCTACTCCGGTAAGCTCTCCTACTCCGGAAAGCTCTCCTACTCCGGAAAGCTCAACTACTCCCGCAAGCTCTCCAACTTCCCCAAGCTCTCCTACACCCCCAAGTTCTCCTACTCCCACAAGCTCTCCTACTTCCCCAAGCTCTCCTACTACCCCAAGCTCTCCTACTCCCGCAAGGTCTCCTACTCTCCCAAGCTCTCCCACTCACCCAAGCTCTCCTATTCCCCCAAGCTCTCCTACTCCCCAGTGCTTTCCTAATCCCCCAAGCTCTCCTACTCCCCCAAGCTCTCCTACTCCCACAAGCTCTCCTACTCCCCCAATCTCTCCAACTCCCCCAAGCTCTCCTACTCGCCCAAGTTCTCCGACTCGCCCAAGCTCTCCTACTCGCCCAAGCTCTCCTACTCGCCCAAGCTCTCCTACTCGCCCAAGCTCTCCTACTCGCCCAAGCTCTCCGACTCGCCCAAGCTCTCCGACTCGTCCAAGCTCTCCGACTCGTCCAAGCTCTCCGACTCGCCCAAGCTCTCCGACTCGCCCAAACTCTCCGACTCGCCCAAGCTCTCACACTCGCCCAAGCTCTCCTACTCGCCCAAGCTCTCCTACTCGCCCAAGCGCTCCTACTCCCCCAAGCTCTCCTACTCCCCCAACCTCTCCTACTCCCCCAACCTCTCCTACTCCCCCAAGCTCTCCTACTCCCCCAAGCTCTCCTACTCCCCAAAGCTCTCCTACTCCCCCAAGCTCTCCTACTCCCCCAATCTCTCCTACTCCCACAAGCTCTCCTACTCCCCCAAGCTCTCCTACTCCCACAAGCTCTCCTACTCCCCCAAGCTCTCCTACTCCCACAAGCTCTCCTACTCCCACAAGCTCTCCTACTCCCACAAGCTCTCCTACTCACACAAGCTCTCCTACTCACACAAGCTCTCCTACTCCCCCAAGCTCTCCTGCTCGCCCAAGCTATTTTACCCTGGTACGCTATCCTACTCCGCTAAGCTCTCCTACTCCGCTCAGCTCTCCTACTCCGCTAAGTTCTCATACTCCTGTAAGCTCTCATACTCCTGTTAGCTCTCCTTCTCCCCCAACTCTCCCATTCCGGTCATCTCTCATACTCTCCCAATCTCTACTACTCCCCCAAGCTCTGCTACTCGCCCAAGTTCTCCTACCCGCCCAAGCTCTCCTACTCGCCCAAGCTCTCCTACTCGCCCAAGCTCTCCGACTCGCCCAAGCTCTCCGACTCGCCCAAGCTCTCCGACTCGCCCAAGCTCTCCGACTCGCCCAAGCTCTCCTCATCGCCCAAGCTTTCCCACTCGCCCAACCTCTCCTATTCGCCAAAGCTCTCCTACTCCCCCAAGCTCTTCTACTCCCCCAACCTCTCCTACTCCCCCAACCTCTCCTACTCCCCCAAGCTCTCCTACTCCCCCAAGCTCTCCTACTCCCCCAAGCTCTCCTACTCCCCCAATCTCTCCTACTCCCACAAGCTCTCCTACTCCACCAAGCTCTCCTACTCCCCCAAGCTCTCCTACTCCCCCAATCTCTCCTACTCCCACAAGCTCTCCTACTCCCCCAAGCTCTCCTACTCCCACAAGCTCTCCTACTCCCCCAAGCTCTCCTGCTCCCACAAGCTCTCCTACTCCCCCAAGCTCTCCTACTCCCACAAGCTCTCCTACTCCCCCAAGCTCTCCTACTCCCCCAAGCTCTCCTACTGCGGTAATCTCTCCTACTCCCCCAAGCACTCCTACTCCCCCAAGCTCTCCTACTCCCACAAGCTCTCCTACTCCCACAAGCTCTCCTTCTCCCACAAGCTCTCCTACTCCCCCAAGCTCTCTTACTCCCCCAAGCTCTCCTAATCCCCCAAGCTCTCCAAATCCCCCAAGCTCTCCTATGCCACCAAGCTGTCCTACTCCGGTAAGCTCTCCTACTCCGGTAAGCTCTCCTACTCCGGAAAGCTCTCCTACTCCCGCAAGCTCTCCAACTTCCCCAAGCTCTCCTACACCCCCAAGCTCTCCTACTCCCCCAAGCTCTCCTACTCCCCCAATCTCTCCTACTCCCCCAAGCTCTCCTACTCGCCCAAGTTCTCCTTCTCGCCCAAGCTCTCCTACTCGCACAAACTCTCCTACTCGCCCAATCTCTCCGACTCGCCCAAGCTCTCCGTCTCCTCCAAGCTCGCCGACTCGCCCAAGCTCTCCGACTCGCCCAAGCTCTCCGACTCGCCCAAGCTCTCCTCGTCGCACAAGCTCTCCCACTCGCCCAAGCTCTCCTACTCGCCCAAGCTCTCCTGCTCGCCCAAGCGCTCCTACTCCCCCAATCTCTCCTACTCCCCCAACCTCTCCTTCTCCCCCAACCTCTCCTACTCCCCCAAGCTCTCCTACTCCCCCAAGCTCTCCTACTCCCCCAAGCTCTCCTACTCCCCCAAGCTCTCCTACTCCCCCAATCTCTCCTACTCCCACAAGCTCTCCTACTCCCCCAAGCTCTCCTACTCCACAAGCTCTCCTACTCCCCCAAGCTCTCCTACTCCAACAAGCTCTCCTACTCCCCAAAACTCTCCTACTCCACAAGCTCTCCTGCTCCCACAGGCTCTCCTACTCCCCCAAGCTCTCCTACTCCCCCAACCTCTCCTACTCCCCCAAGCTCTCCTACTCCCCCAAGCTCTCCTACTCCCCCAAGCTCTCCTACTCCCCCAATCTCTCCTACTCCCACAAGCTCTCCTACTCCCCCAAGCTCTCCTACTCCCACAAGCTCTCCTACTCCCCCAAGCTCTCCTGCTCCCACAAGCTCTCCTACTCCCCCAAGCTCTCCTACTCCCACAAGCTCTCCTACTCCAACAAGCTCTCGTACTCCCCCAAGCTCTCCTACTCCCCCAAGCTCTCCTACTCCGGTATTCTCTCTACTCCCCCAAGCACTCCTACTCCCCCAAGCTCTCCTACTCCCACAAGCTCTCCTTCTCCCACAGGCTCTCCTACTCCCACAAGCTCTCCTACTCCCCCAAGCTCTCTTACTCCCTCAAGCTCTCCTAATCCCCCAAGCTCTCCAAATCCCCCAAGCTCTTCTATGCCACCAAGCTGTCCTACTCCGGTAAGCTCTGCTACTCCGGTAAGCTCTCCTACTCCGGAAAGCTCTCCTACTCCGGAAAGCTCTCCTACTCCCGCAAGCTCTCCAACTTCCCCAAGCTCTCCTACACCCCCAAGTTCTCCTACTCCCACAAGCTCTCCTACTTCCCCAAGCTCTCCTACTACCCCAAGCTCTCCTACTCCCCCAAGGTCTCCTACTCTGCCAAGCTCTCCCACTCACCCAAGCTCTCCTATTCCCCCAAGCTCTCCTACTCCCCCAAGCTCTCCTACTCCCCCAAGCTCTCCTACTCCCCCGTGCTCGCTTACTCCCCCAAGCTCTCCTACTCCCCCAAGCTCTCCTACTCCCCCAAGCTCTCCTACTCGCCCAAGTTCTCCGACTCGCCCAAGCTCTCCGCCTCGCCCAAGCTCTCCCACTCGCCCAAGCTCTCCTACTCGCCCAAGCTCTCCTACTCGCCCAGGCGCTCCTACTCCCCCAAGCTCTCCGACTCCCCCAACCTCTCCTACTCCCCCAAGCTCTCCTACTCCCCCAAGCTCTCCTACTCCCCCAAGCTCAACTACTCCCCCAATCTCTCCTACTCCCACAAGCTCTCCTGCTCCCCCAAGCTCTCCTACTCCCACAAGCTCTCCTACTCCCCCAAGCTCTCCTACTCCCACAAGCTATCCTACTCCCACAAGATCTCCTACTCCCCCAAGCTCTCCTACTCCCCCAAGCTCTCCTACTCCGGTAATCTCTCCTACTCCCCCATGCACTCCTACTCCCCCAAGCTCTCCTACTTCCACAAGCTCTCCTACTCCCACAAGCTCTCCGACTCCCACAAGCTCTCCTACTCCCACACGCTCTCCTACTCCCCCAAGCTCTCCTACTCCCCCAAGCTCTCCTACTCCCCCAAGCTCTCCTACTCCCCCAACCTCTCCTACTCCCCCAAACTCTCCTACTCCCCCAACCTCTCCTACTCCCCCAAGCTCTCCTACTCCCCCAAGCTCTCCTACTCCCCCAAGCTCTCCTACTCCCCCAAGCTCTCCTACTCCCACTAGCTCTCCTACTCCCCCAAGCTCTCCTACTCCCCCAAGCTCTCCTACTCCCACAAGCTCTCCTACTCCCACAAGCTCTCCTACTCCCACAAGCTCTCCTACTCCCACAAGCTCTCCTACTCCCCCAAGCTCTCCTACTCCAACAAGTTCTCCTACTCCCCCAAGCCCTCCTACTCCCACAAGCTCTCCTACTCCCACAAGCTCTCCTACTCCCACAAGCTCTCCTACTCACACAAGCTCTCCTACTCACACAAGCTCTCCTACTCCCGCAAGCTCTCCTGCTCGCCCAAGCTATTCTACCCTGGTACGCTATCCTACTCCGCTAAGCTCTCCTACTCCGCTCAGCTCTCCTACTCCGCTAAGTTCTCATACTCCTGTAAGCTCTCATACTCCTGTTAGCTCTCCTTCTCCCCCAACTCTCCCATTCCGGTCAGCTCTCATACTCTCCCAATCTCTACTCCTCCCACAAGCTCTCCTACTCCGGTAAGCTCTCCTACTCCAGTAAGCTCTCCTACTCCAGTAAGCTCTCCTACTCGGGTAAGCTCTTCTACTCCAGGAAGCTCTCCTTCTCACCCAAGCTCTCCTATTCCGGTCAGCGCTCCTACTCTCCCAAGCTCTCCTGCGCCCCCAAGCTCTCCTCCTCCGGTAAGCTCTCCGACTCTGGTATGATCTCCTAATCACCCTAAAACTCCTACTCCCCCAAGCTCTCCTAATCCCCCAAGCTCTCCTAATCCCCTAAGCTCTCTTACGCCCCCAAGCTCTCCTGATCCCCCAAGCTCTCCAAATCCCCCAAGCTCTCCTATGCCACCAAGCTGTCCTACTCCGGTAAGCTCTCCTACTCCGGTAAGCTCTCCTACTCCGGAAAGCTCTCCTACTCCGGAAAGGACTCCTACTCCCGCAAGCTCTCCAACTTCCCCAAGCTCTCCTACTCCCCCAAGCTCTCCTACTCCCCCAAGCTCTCCTACTTCCCCAAGCTCTCCTCCTACCGCAAGCTCTCCTACTCCCCCAAGCTCTCCTACTCTCCCAAGCTCTCCCACTCACCCAAGCTCACCTATTCCCCAAGCTCTCCGACTCCCCCAAGCTCTCCTACTCCCCCAAGCTCTCCTACTCCCCCGTACTCTCCTACTCCCCCAAGCTCTCCTACTCCCCCAAGCTCTCCTACTCCCCCAATCTCTCCTACTCCCCCAAGCTCTCCTACTCCCCCAATCTCTCCTACTCGCCCAAGCTCTCCTACTCGCCCTAGCTCTACTACTCGCCCAAGCTCTCCTACTCGCCCAAGCTCTCCTACTCGCACAAGCTCTCCGACTCGCCCAAGCTCTCCGACTCGCCCAAGCTCTCCGCCTCGCCCAAGCTCTCCGACTCGCTCAAGCTCTCCGACTCGCCCAAGCTCTCCTCGTCGCCCAAGCTCTCCCACTCGCCCAAGCTCTCCTACTCGCCCAAGCGCTCCTACTCTCCCAAGCTCTCCTACTCCCCCAACCTCTCCTACTCCCCCAACCTCTCCTACTCCCCCAAGCTCTCCTACTCCCCCAAGCTCTCCTACTCCCACAAGCTCTCCTACTCCCCCAAGCTCTCCTACTCCCAGAAGCTCTCCTACTCCCCCAAGCTCTCCTACTCCCACAAGCTCTCCTACTCCCACAAGCTCTCCTACTCCCCCAAGCTCTCCTACTCCCCCAAGCTCTCCTACTCCGGTAATCTCTCCCAGTCCCCCAAGCTCTCCTACTCCCACAAGCTCTCCTACTCCCACAAGCTCTCCTACTCCCACAAGCTCTCCTATTCCCACAAGCTCTTTTACTCTCCCAAGCTCTCCTACTCCCCCAAGCTCTCCTACTCCCCCAAGCTATCCTACTCCCTCAACCTCTCCTACTCCCCCAACCTCTCCTACTCCCCCAACCTCTCCTACTCCCCCAAGCTCTCCTACTCCCCCAAGCTCTCCTACTCCCACAAGCTCTCCTACTCCCCCAAGCTCTCCTACTCCCACAAGCTCTCCTACTCCCACAAGCTCTCCTACTCCCCCAAGCTCTCCTACTCCCCCAAGCTCTCCTACTCCCCCAATCTCTCCTACTCCCCCAAGCTCTCCTACTCCCCCAAGCTCTCCTACTTCCCCAAGCTCTCCTCCTACCGCAAGCTCTCCTATTCCCCCAAGCTCTCCGACTCCCCCAAGCTCTCCTACTCCCCCAAGCTCTCCTACTCCCCCGTGCTCTCCTACTCCCCCAAGCTCTCCTACTCCCCCAAGCTCTCCTACTCCCCCAAGCTCTCCTACTCCCCCAAGCTCTCCTACTCCCCCAATCTCTCCTACTCCCCCAAGCTCTCCTACTCCCCCAATCTCTCCTACTCGCCCAAGCTCTCCTACTCGCCCTAGCTCTACTACTCGCCCAAGCTCTCCTACTCGCCCAAGCTCTCCTACTCGCACAAGCTCTCCGACTCGCCCAAGCTCTCCGACTCGCCCAAGCTCTCCGCCTCGCCCAAGCTCTCCCACTCGCCCAAGCTCTCCTACTCGCCCAAGCTCTCCTACTCGCCCAGGCGCTCCTACTCCCCCAAGCTCTCCGACTCCCCCAACCTCTCCTACTCCCCCAAGCTCTCCTACTCCCCCAAGCTCTCCTACTCCCCCAAGCTCAACTACTCCCCCAATCTCTCCTACTCCCACAAGCCCTCCTGCTCCCCCAAGCTCTCCTACTCCCACAAGCTCTCCTACTCCCCCAAGCTCTCCTACTCCCACAAGCTATCCTACTCCCACAAGATCTCCTACTCCCCCAAGCTCTCCTACTCCCCCAAGCTCTCCTACTCCGGTAATCTCTCCTACTCCCCCAAGCACTCCTACTCCCCCAAGCTCTCCTACTTCCACAAGCTCTCCTACTCCCACAAGCTCTCCGACTCCCACAAGCTCTCCTACTCCCACAAGCTCTCCTACTCCCCCAAGCTCTCCTACTCCCCCAAGCTCTCCTACTCCCCCAAGCTCTCCTACTCCCCCAACCTCTCCTACTCCCCCAAACTCTCCTACTCCCCCAACCTCTCCTACTCCCCCAAGCTCTCCTACTCCCCCAAGCTCTCCTACTCCCCCAAGCTCTCCTACTCCCCCAAGCTCTCCTACTCCCACTAGCTCTCCTACTCCCCCAAGCTCTCCTACTCCCCCAAGCTCTCCTACTCCCACAAGCTCTCCTACTCCCACAAGCTCTCCTACTCCCACAAGCTCTCCTACTCCCACAAGCTCTCCTACTCCCCCAAGCTCTCCTACTCCAACAAGTTCTCCTACTCCCCCAAGCCCTCCTACTCCCACAAGCTCTCCTACTCCCACAACTCTGCTGCTCCCACAAGCTCTCCTACTCCCACAAGCTCTCCTACTCCCACAAGCTCTCCTACTCACACAAGCTCTCCTACTCACACAAGCTCTCCTACTCCCGCAAGCTCTCCTGCTGGCCCAAGCTATTCTACCCTGGTACGCTATCCTACTCCGCTAAGCTCTCCTACTCCGCTCAGCTCTCCTACTCCGCTAAGTTCTCATACTCCTGTAAGCTCTCATACTCCTGTTAGCTCTCCTTCTCCCCCAACTCTCCCATTCCGGTCAGCTCTCATACTCTCCCAATCTCTACTACTCCCACAAGCTCTCCTACTCCGGTAAGCTCTCCTACTCCAGTAAGCTCTCCTACTCCAGTAAGCTCTCCTACTCGGGTAAGCTCTTCTACTCCAGGAAGCTCTCCTTCTCACCCAAGCTCTCCTATTCCGGTCAGCGCTCCTACTCTCCCAAGCTCTCCTGCGCCCCCAAGCTCTCCTCCTCCGGTAAGCTCTCCGACTCTGGTATGATCTCCTAATCACCCTAAAACTCCTACTCCCCCAAGCTCTCCTAATCCCCCAAGCTCTCCTAATCCCCTAAGCTCTCTTACTCCCCCAAACTCTCCTACTCCGCCAAGCTCTCCTACTCGCCCAAGCTCTCCTACTCCCCCAAGCTCTCCTACTCGCCCAAGCTCTCCTACTCGCCCAAGCTCTCCTACTCCCCCAAGCTCTCCCACTCCCACAAGCTCTCCTACTCCCCCAAGCTCTCCTACTCCCCCAAGCTCTCCTACTCCCCAAGCTCTCCTACTCCCGCAAGCTCTCCTACTCCCGCAAGCTCTCCTATTCCGGTCAGCTCTCCTACGCCAGCAAGCTCTCCTTCTCCGGCAAGCTCTCTTACTCCGGCAAGCTCTCCTACTCCCCGACGCTCTCCTACTCCGGTAAGCTCTCCTACTCTGGTAAGCTCTCCTAATCCCCCAAGCTCTCCTACTCCGGTAAGCTCTCCTACTCCCCCAAGCTCTCCTACTCCCCCAAGCTCTCCAACACCAGTAAACTCTCCTACTCCAGTAAGCTCTCTGACTCCGGTAAGCACTCCGACTCCCCCAAGCTCCCCTACTCCGGAAAGCTATCCTACTCCCCCAAGCTCTCCAATCTGGTAAGCTCTCCTACTCCGATAAGCTCTCCTACTCCCCCAAGCGCTCCTACTCCCCCAAGCTCTCCACCTCCCCCAAGCTCTCCTACTCCCCCAAGCTCTCCTCCTCCGCCAAGCTCTCCTACTCGCCCAAGCTCTCCTACTCCCCCAAGCTCTCCTACTTGCCCAAGCTCTCCTACTCGCCCAAGCTCTCCTACTCCCCCAAGCTCTCCTACTCCCCCAAGCTCTCCTACTCCCACAAGCTCTCCTGCTCCCCCAAGCTCTCCTACTACCCCAAGCTCTCCTACTCCCGCAAGCTCTCCTACTCCGGTAAGATCGCCTTCTCCCGCAAGCTATCCAACTCCGCCAAGCTCTCCTACTCCCCCAAGCTCTCCTACTCCCCCAAGCTCGCCTAATCCCCCAAGCTCTCCTACTCCCCCAAGCTCTCCTACTCTCCCAAGCTCTCCTACTCCCCCAAGCTCTCCTACTCCCCCAAGCTCTCCTACTCCCCCAAGCTCTCCTATTCCGGTCAGCTCTCCTACTCCGGCAAGCTCTCCTACTCCGGCAACATCTCGTACACCGGCAAGCTCTCCTACTCCCCCAAGCTCTCCTACTCCTTTAAGCTCTCCTACTCTGGTAAGCTCTCCTAATCCACCAAGCTCTCCTACACCGGTAAACTCTCCTACTCCCCGAAGCTCTCCTACTCCCCCAAGCTCTCCAACACCAGTAAGCTCTCCTACTCCAGTAAGCTCTCTGACTCCGGTAAGCTCTCCGACTCCCCCAAGCTCCCCTACTCCGGAAAGCTCTCCTACTCCCCCAAGCTCTCCAATCTGGTAAGCTCTCCTACTCCGGTAACCTCTGCTACTCCCCCAAGCGCTCCTACTCCCCCAAGCTCTCCTCCTCCCCCAAGCTCTCCTACTCCCCCAAACTCTCCTACTCCGCCAAGCTCTACTACTCGCCCAAGCTCTCCTACTCCCCCAAGCTCTCCTACTCCCCCAAGCTCTCCTACTCCCCCAAGCTCTCCTACTCCCGCAAGCTCTCTCCTACTCCCGCAAGCTCTCCTACTCCCGCAAGCTCTCCTATTCCGGTCAGCTCTCCTACGCCAGCAAGCTCTCCTTCTCCGGCAAGCTCTCCTACTCCGGCAAGCTCTCCTACTCCGGCAAGCACTCCTACTCCCCCAAGCTCTCCTACTCCGGTAAGCTCTACCTACTCTGGTAAGCTCTCCTAATCCCCCAATCTCTCCTACTCCGGTAAGCTCTCCTACTCCCCCAAGCTCTCCTACTCCCCCAAGCTCTCCAACACCAGTAAACTCTCCTACTCCAGTTAGCTCTCCGACTCTGGTATGATCTCCTAATCACCCTAAAACTCCTACTCCCCCAAGCTCTCCTACTCACACAAGCTCTCCCAATCCCCCAAGCTCTCCTAATCCACCAAGCTCTCCTACTCCCCCAAGCTCTCCTATGCCACCAAGCTCTCCTATGCCACCAAGCTCTCCTACTCCCCCAAGCTCTCCTACTCCCCCAAGCTCTCCTATTCCGGTCAGCTCTCCTACTCCGGCAAGCTCTCCTACTCCGGCAGGCTCTCCTACGCCGGCAAGCTCTCCTACTCCCCCAAGCTCTCATACTCCGGTAAGCTCTCCTACTCTGGTAAGCTCTCCTAATCCCCCAACCTCTCCTACTCCGGTAAACTCTCCTACTCCCCCAAGCTCTCCTGCTCCCCCAAGCTCTCCAACACCAGTAAACTCTCCTACTCCAGTAAGCTCACTGACTCCGGTAAGCTCTCCGCCTCCCCCAAGCTCCCCTGTTCCGGAAAGCTCTCCTACTCCCCCAAGCTCTCCAATCTTGTAAGCTCTCCTACTACGGTAAGCTCTCCTACTCCCCCAAGCGCTCCTACTCCCCCAAGCTCTCCTCCTCCACCAAGCTCTACTACTCCCCCAAACTCTCCTACTCCGCCAAGCTCTACTACTCGCCCAAGCTCTCCTACTCCCCCAAGCTCTCCTACTCCCCCAGGCTCTCCTACTCCCCCAAGCTCTCCTACTCCCGCAAGCTCTCTCCTACTCCCGCAAGCTCTCCTACTCCCGCAAGCTCTCCTATTCCGGTCAGCTCTCCTACGCCAGCAAGCTCTCCTTCTCCGGCAAGCTCTCCTACTCCGGCAAGCTCTCCTACTCCTCGAAGCTCTCCTACTCCCCCAAGCTCTCCTACTCCCCCAAGCTCTCCTACTCCCCCAAGCTCTCCTACTCCCCCAAGCTCTCCTATTCCGGTCAGCTCTCCTACTCCGGCGAGCTCTCCTACTCCGGCTAGCTCTCCTACTCCCCTAAGCTCTCCTACTCCGGTAAGCTCTCCTACTCTGGTAAGCTCTCCTAATCCCCCAAGCTCTCCTTCTCTGGTAAGCTCTCCTACTCCCCCAAGCTCTTCTACTCCCCCAAGCTCTCCAACACCAGTAAACTCTCCTACTCCAGTAAGCCCTCTGACTCCGGTAAGCTCTCCGTCTCCCCCAAGCTCCCCTACTCCGGAAAGCTCTCCTACTCCTCCAAGCTCTCCAACACCAGTAAACTCTCCTACTCCAGTAAGCTCTCTGACACCGGTAAGCTCTCCTACTCTCCCAAGCTCTCCTACTCCCCCAAGCTCTCCTACTCCCCCAAGCTCTCCTACTCCCCCAAGCTCTCCTATTCCGGTCAGCTCTCCTACTCCGGCAAGCTCTCCTACTCCGGCAACATCTCGTACACCGGCAAGCTCTCCTACTCCCCCAAGCTCTCCTACTCCTTTAAGCTCTCCTACTCTGGTAAGCTCTCCTAATCCACCAAGCTCTCCTACACCGGTAAACTCTCCTACTCCCCGAAGCTCTCCTACTCCCCCAAGCTCTCCAACACCAGTAAGCTCTCCTACTCCAGTAAGCTCTCTGACTCCGGTAAGCTCTCCGACTCCCCCAAGCTCCCCTACTCCGGAAAGCTCTCCTACTCCCCCAAGCTCTCCAATCTGGTAAGCTCTCCTACTCCGGTAACCTCTCCTACTCCCCCAAGCGCTCCTACTCCCCCAACCTCTCCTCCTCCCCCAAGCTCTCCTACTCCCCCAAGCTCTCCTACTCCGCCAAGCTCTCCTACTCGCCCAAGCTCTCCTACTCGCCCAAGCTCTCCTACTCGCCCAAGCTCTCTTACTCGCCCAAGCTCTCCTACTCCCACAACATCGCCTACTCCCACAAGCTCTCCTACTCCCCGAAGCTCTCCTACTCCCCGAAGCTCTCCTACTCCCCCAAGTTCTCCTACTCCCGCAAGCTCTCCAACTCCCGCAAGCTCTCCTATTCCGGTCAGCTCTCCTAAGCCGGCAAGCTCTCCTACTCCGGCAAGCTCTCCTACTCCGGCAAGCTATCCTACTCCCCCAAGCTCTTCTACTCCCCCAAGCTCTCCTACACCCACAAGCTCTCCTACTCCCCCAAGCTCTCCTACTCCCCGAAGCTCTCCTACTCGCCCAAGCTCTCCTACTCCCCGAAGCTCTCCTACTCGCCCAAGCTCTCCTACTCGCCCAAGCTCTCCTACTCGCCCAAGCTCTCCTACTCCCCCAAGCTCTCCTACTCCCACAAGCTCTCCTACTCCCACAAGCTCTCCTACTCCCCCAAGCTCTCCTACTCCCACAAGCTCTCCTACTCCCACAATCTCTCCTACTCCCCCAAGCTCGCCTACTCCGGCAAGCTCTCCTACTCCGGCAAACTCTCCTACTCCCCCAAGCTTTCCTACTCCGGTATGATCGCCTACTCCCCCAAGCTCTCCCACTCCCACAAGCTCTCCTACTCCCACAAGCTCTCCTACTCCCCCAAGCTCGCCTACACCGGCAAGCTCTCCTACTCCGGCAAACTCTCCTACTCCCCCAAGCTCTCCTACTCCAGTATGATCGCCTACTCCCCCAAGCTCTTCTACTCCCCCAAGCTCTTCCACTCCCCCACGCTCTCCTACACCCACAAGCTCTCCTACACCCACAAGCTCTCCTACTCCCCCAAGCTCTCCGACTCCCCCATGCTCTCCGACACCAGTAAACTCTCCTACTCCAGTAAGCTCTCTGACTCCGGTAAGCTCTCCGACTCACCCAAGCTCTCCTACACCGGCAAGCTCTCCTACTCCGGTGAGCTCTCCTACTCCCGCAAGCTCTCCTACTCCCCCTTGCTCTCCTACTCACAGAAGCTCTCCTACTCCCCCAAGCTCTCCTGCTCGCCCAATCTATTCTACCCTGGTACGCTATCCTACTCCGCTAAGCTCTACTACTCCGCTAAGCTCTCCTACTCCGCTAAGCTCTCCTACTCCAGTGAGATCTCCTACTCCGGTAAGCTCTCATACTCCTGTCAGCTCTCATACTCCTGTAAGCTCTCATACTCCTGTAAGCTCTCATACTCCTGTTAGCTCTCCTTCTCCCCCAACTCTCCCATTCCGGTCAGCTCTCATACTCTCCCAAGCTCTACTACTCCCCCAAGCTCTCCTACTCCGGTAAGCTCTCCTACTCCAGTAAGCTCTCCTACTCCAGTAAGTTCTCCTACTCGGTTAAGCTCTTCTACTCCAGGAAGATCCCCTTCTCTCCCAAACTCTCCTATTCCGGTGAGCGCTCCTATTCTCCGAAGCTCTCCTCCACCGCCAAGCTCTCCTCCTCCGGTAAGCTCTCCTACTCCAGTATGATCGCCTTCTCCCGCAAGCTATCCAAATCCCCCAAGCTCTCCTACTCCCCCAAGCTCTCCTACTCCCGCAAGCTCTCCTACTCGCCCAAGCTCTCCTACTCGCCCAAGCTCTCCTACTTGCCCAAGCTCTCCTACTCGCCCAAGCTCTCCTACTCGCCCAAGCTCTCCTACTCGCCCAAGCTCTCCGACTCGCCCAAGCTCTCCTACTCCCCCAAGCTCTCCTACTCCCACAAGCTCTCCTACTCCCACAAGCTCTCCTACTCCCCCAAGCTCTCCTACTCCCCCAAGCTCTCCTACTCCCGCAAGCTCTCCTACTCCCGCAAGCTCTCCTATTCCGTCAGCTCTCCTACTCTAGCAAGCTCTCCTATTCCGTCAGCTCTCCTACTCTAGCAAGCTCTCCTACTCCGGCAAGCTCTCCTACTCCGGTAAGCTCTCATACTCCTGTAAACTCTCATACTCCTGTAAGCTCTCCTACTCCCCGAAGCTCTCCTACACCCCCAATCTCTCCTACTCCCGCAAGCTCTCCTACTCCCGCAAGCTCTCCTACGCCCCCAAGCTCTCCTATTCCGGTCAGCTCTCCTACTCCGGCAAGCTCTCCTACTCCGGCAAGCTCTCCTACTCCGGCAAGCTCTCCTACTCTCCCAAGCTCTCCTACCCTC
Source organism: Pristiophorus japonicus (assembly GCF_044704955.1). Taxonomy (NCBI): domain Eukaryota; kingdom Metazoa; phylum Chordata; class Chondrichthyes; family Pristiophoridae; genus Pristiophorus; species Pristiophorus japonicus. The sequence continues at coordinate 1,791,816 of NW_027251029.1, forward strand.
CCAAGCTCTCCTACTCCCCCAAGTATTCTGACTCCGGGAAGCCCTCCGACTCCCCCAAGCTCTCCTACTCCGGAAATCTCTCCTACTCCCCAAGCTCTCCAATCTGGTAAGCTCTCCTACTCCGGAAAGCTCTCCTACTGCCCCAAGCTCTCCAATCTGGTAAGCTCTCCTATTCCGGTAAGCTCTCCTACTCCCCCAAGCGCTCCTACTCCCCCAAGCTCTCCTCCTCCCACAAGCTCTCCGACTCCCCCAAGCTCTCCTACTCCGCCAAGCTCTCCTACTCCACCAAGCTCTCCTACTCCGGCAAGCTCTCCTACTCCGGCAAGCTCTCCTACTTCGGCAAGCTCTCCTACTCCCCCAAGCGCTCCTACTCTGGTAAGCTCTCCTACTCCAGTAAGCTCTCCTACTGCGGTAAGCTCTCCTACTCCCCCAAGCTCTCATACTCCCCCAAGGTCTCCTACTCCCCCAAGCTCTCCTGCTCCCCAAAGCTCTCCTACTCCCCCAAGTTCTCCTACTCGCCAATGCTCTCCTACTCGCCCAAGCTCTCCTATTCGCCCAAGTTCTCCTACTCGCCCAAGCTCTCCTACTCGCCCAAGCTCTCCTACTCGCCCAATCTCTCCTACTCCCCCAAGCTCTCCTACTCCCACAAGCTCTCCTACTCACACAAGCTCTCCTACTCCCCCAAGCTCTCCTACTCCCCCAAGCTCTCCTACTCCCGCAAGCTCTCCGACTCCCGCAAGCTCTCCTATTCCGGTCAGCTCTCCTACGCCAGCAAGCTCTCCTTCTCCGGCAAGCTCTCCTACTCCCCCAAGCTCTCCGACTCCCCCAAGCTCTCCTTCTCCCCCAAGCTCTCCTACTCCTCCAAGCTCTCCTACTCCCCCAAGCTCGCCGACTCCCCCAAGCTCTCCTACTCCCCCAAGCTCTCCTACTCTCCCAAGCACTCCTACTCCCCCAAGCTCTCCTACTCCCCCAAGCTCTCCTACTCCCCCAAGCTCTCCTATTCCGGTCAGCTCTCCTACTCCGGCAAGCTCTCCTACTCCGGCAACATCTCGTACACCGGCAAGCTCTCCTAATCCACCAAGCTCTCCTACACCGGTAAACTCTCCTACTCCCCGAAGCTCTCCTACTCCCCCAAGCTCTCCAACACCAGTAAGCTCTCCTACTCCAGTAAGCTCTCTGACTCCGGTAAGCTCTCTGACTCCCCCAAGCTCCCCTACTCCGGAAAGCTCTCCTACTCCCCCAAGCTCTCCAATCTGGTAAGCTCTCCTACTCCGGTAACCTCTCCTACTCCCCCAAGCGCTCCTACTCCCCCAACCTCTCCTCCTCCCCCAAGCTCGCCTACTCCCCCAAGCTCTCCTACTCCGCCAAGCTCTCCTACTCGCCCAAGCTCTCCTACTCGCCCAAGCTCTCCTACTCGCCCAAGCTCTCTTACTCGCCCAAGCTCTCCTACTCCCACAACATCGCCTAATCCCACAAGCTCTCCTACTCCCCGAAGCTCTCCTACTCCCCGAAGCTCTCCTACTCCCCCAAGTTCTCCTACTCCCGCAAGCTCTCCTACTCCCGCAAGCTCTCCTATTCCGGTCAGCTCTCCTACGCCGGCAAGCTCTCCTACTCCGGCAAGCTCTCCTACTCCGGCAAGCTATCCTACTCCCCCAAGCTCTTCTACTCCCCCAAGCTCTCCTACACCCACAAGCTCTCCTACTCCCCCAAGCTCTCCTACTCCCCGAAGCTCTCCTACTCGCCCAAGCTCTCCTACTCCCCGAAGCTCTCCTACTCGCCCAAGCTCTCCTACTCGCCCAAGCTCTCCTACTCGCCCAAGCTCTCCTACTCCCCCAAGCTCTCCTACTCCCACAAGCTCTCCTACTCCCACAAGCTCTCCTACTCCCCCAAGTTCTCCTACTCCCACAAGCTCTCCTACTCCCACAAGCTCTCCTACTCCCCCAAGCTCGCCTACTCCGGCAAGCTCTCCTACTCCGGCAAACTCTCCTACTCCCACAAGCTTTCCTACTCCGGTATGATCGCCTACTCCCCCAAGCTCTCCTACTCCACAAGCTCTCCTACTCCCACAAGCTCTCCTACTCCCCCAAGCTCGCCTACTCCGGCAAGCTCTCAAACTCCGGCAAACTCTCCTACTCCCCCAAGCTCTCCTACTCCAGTATGATCGCCTACTCCCCCAAGCTCTTCTACTCCCCCAAGCTCTTCCACTCCCCCACGCTCTCCTACACCCACAAGCTCTCCTACACCCACAAGCTCTCCTACTCCCCCAAGCTCTCCGACTCCCCCATGCTCTCCGACACCAGTAAACTCTCCTACTCCAGTAAGCTCTCTGACTCCGGTAAGCTCTCCGACTCACCCAAGCTCTCCTACACCGGCAAGCTCTCCTACTCCGGTGAGCTCTCCTACTCCCGCAAGCTCTCCTACTCCCCCATGCTCTCCTACTCACAGAAGCTCTCCTACTCCCCCAAGCTCTCCTGCTCGCCCAATCTATTCTACCCTGGTACGCTATCCTACTCCGCTAAGCTCTACTACTCCGCTAAGCTCTCCTACTCCGCTAAGCTCTCCTACTCCAGTGAGATCTCCTACTCCGGTAAGCTCTCATACTCCTGTCAGCTCTCATACTCCTGTAAGCTCTCATACTCCTGTAAGCTCTCATAATCCTGTTAGCTCTCCTTCGCCCCCAACTCTCCCATTCCGGTCAGCTCTCATACTCTCCCAAGCTCTACTACTCCCCCAAGCTCTCCTACTCCGGTAAGCTCTCCTGCTCCAGTAAGCTCTCCTACTCCAGTAAGTTCTCCTACTCGGGTAAGCTCTTCTACTCCAGGAAGATCCCCTTCTCTCCCAAGCTCTCCTATTCCGGTCACGCTCCTATTCTCCGAAGCTCTCCTCCACCGCCAAGCTCTCCTCCTCCGGTAAGCTCTCCTACTCCAGTATGATCGCCTTCTCCCGCAAGCTATCCAAATCCCCCAAGCTCTCCTACTCCCTCAAGCTCTCCTACTCCCGCAAGCTCTCCTACTCGCCCAAGCTCTCCTACTCGCCCAAGCTCTCCTACTCGCCCAAGCTCTCCTACTCGCCCAAGCTCTCCTACTCGCCCAAGCTCTCCTACTCGCCCAAGCTCTCCGACTCGCCCAAGCTCTCCTACTCCCCCAAGCTCTCCTACTCCCACAAGCTCTCCTACTCCCACAAGCTCTCCTACTCCCCCAAGCTCTCCTACTCCCCCAAGCTCTCCTACTCCCGCAAGCTCTCCTACTCCCGCAAGCTCTCCTATTCCGTCAGCTCTCCTACTCTAGCAATCTCTCCTATTCCGTCAGCTCTCCTACTCTAGCAAGCTCTCCTACTCCGGCAAGCTCTCCTACTCCGGTAAGCTCTCATACTCCTGTAAACTCTCATACTCCTGCAAGCTCTCCTACTCCCCGAAGCTCTCCTACACCCCCAATCTCTCCTACTCCCGCAAGCTCTCCTACTCCCGCAAGCTCTCCTACGCCCCCAAGCTCTCCTATTCCGGTCAGCTCTCCTACTCCGGCAAGCTCTCCTACTCCGGCAAGCTCTCCTACTCCGGCAAGCTCTCCTACTCTCCCAAGCTCTCCTACCCTCCCAAGCTCTCCTACTCCCCCAAGTATTCTGACTCCGGTAAGCCCTCCGACTCCCCCAAGCTCTCCTACTCCGGAAAGCTCTCCTACTCCCCAAGCTCTCCAATCTGGTAAGCTCTCCTACTCCGGAAAGCTCTCCTACTGCCCCAAGCTCTCCAATCTGGTAAGCTCTCCTACTGCGGAAAGCTCTCCTACTCCCCCAAGCTCTCCTACTCCGGTAAGCTCTCCTACTCCAGTATGATCGCTTTCTCCCGCAAGCTATCCAACTCCCCCAAGCTCTCCTACTCCCCAAAGCTCTCCTACTCCCCCAAGCTCTCCTACTCCCCCAAGCTCTCCTACTCCCGCAAGCTCTACTACTCCCCCAAGCTCTCCTACTCCCCCAAGCTCTCCTACTCGCCCATGCTCTCCTACTCGCCCAAGCTCTCCTATTCGCCCAAGCTCTCCTACTCGCCCAAGCTCTCCTACTCGCACAAGCTCTCCTACTCGCGCAAGCTCTCCTATTCCCACAAGCTCTCCTACTCCCCCAAGCTCTCCTACTCTTCCAAGCTCTCCTACTCGCCCAAACTCTCCTACTCGCCCAAGCTCTCCTAATCGCCGAAGCTCTCCTACTCGCCCAAGCTCTCCTACTCGCCCAAGCTCTCCTATTCCCACAAGCTCTCCTACTCCCCCAAGCTCTCATACTCCCCCAGTCTCTCCTACTCCCCCAAGCTCTCCTACTCCCCCAAGCTCTCCTACTCGCCCAAGCTCTCCTACTCCCCCAAGCTCTCGTACTCCCCCAGGCTCTACTACTCCCCCAAGCTCTCCTACTCCCCCAAGCTCTCATACTCCCCCAAGCTCTCCTACTCCCACAAGCTCTCCTACTCCAACAAGCTCTCCTACTCCCACAAGCTCTCCTACTCCCACTAGCTCTCCTACTCCCCCAAGCGCTCCTACTCTGGTAAGCTCTCCTACTCCCCCAAGCTCTCATACTCCCCCAGTCTCTCCTACTCCCCCAAGCTCTCCTACTCCCCCAAGCTCTCCTACTCGCCCAAGCTCTCCTACACCCCCAAGCTCTCGTACTCCCCCAGGCTCTACTACTCCCCCAAGCTCTCCTACTCCCCCAAGCACTCATACTCCCCCAAGCTCTCCTACTCCCCCAAGCTCTCCTACTCCCGCAAGCTCTCCTACTCCCGCAAGTTCTCCTACTCCCTCAAGCACTCCTATTCCGGTCAGCTCTTCTACTCCGGCAAGCTCTCCTACTCCGGCAAGCTCTCCTACTCCGGCAAGCTCTCCTACTCCGGCAAGCTCTCCTACTCCGGCAAGCTCTCCTACTCTCCCAAGCTCTCCTACTCCCATCAAACACTCCCAGTGCTGGTACAGTGGGTTAGATACAGAGTAAAGCTCCCTCTACACTGTCCCATCAAACACTCCCAGGGCAGGTACAGGGGGTTAGATACAGAGTGAAGCTCCCTCTACACAGTCCCATCAAACACTCCCAGGGCAGGTTTAGGGGGTTAGATACAGAGTAAAGCTCCCTCTACAATGTCCCATCAAACACTCCCAGGGCAGCTACAACACGGGGTTAGATACAGAGTAAAGCTCCCTCTGCACTGTCCCATCAAACACTCCCAGGGCAGGTACACCATTTAAGCAGCTAACGTTAAATTAGATAGTAGTCGGTCTCTGTAATCAATCTCCCAGTGTTAATATAAAATGGCGACCATTGACAAATGTAAAATGGATGACTGAAGATCGGTGTGTGCATTGCAACTGTGGTTCTGGGAGAGCTTCAGAGAAACAGAGAGATAAAGGGAGAGATATACAGAGAGACTGAAAGAGTGAGAGAGACAGAGTGAGACAGATACAGAGTGGGAGACAGACAGACAGAGAGAGAGAGGGAAATGCAGAGATAAAGACATGGAGAGATACAGAGAGAGAGAGAGAGAGAGAGAGAGAGAGAGAGAGAGAGAGAGAGAGAGAGAGAGATCGATAGATAGAGAGACAGAGATAGGCAGACAGACAGAGAGAAAGAGACAGAGAGACATAATTATAGAGAGATACAGAGAGAGAGAGAGACAGAGAGAGAGGGAGTGATGGAGCGAGATAGAGAGAGACTCAGAGAGAGAAGGTGAGAGAGAGAGAGAAACAGAGACAGAGAGAAAGACAGAGAGAAAGACAAGAGAGAAATAGACAGCGAGAAAGAGGGAAAGACAATAGAGAGACAGAGACAGAGAGACAGAGAGAGAGAGACAGAGACAGAGAGAGAGAGGGAAAGACTGATAGAGAGAGAGAGAGACAGAGACAGAGAGAAAGACAGATAGAGAGACAGAGAGAAAGAGAGAGTGGGAGAGACGGAGAGAGAGAGCGAGACAGAGAGAGAGCGATAGAGAGAGAGATATAGCAAGAGAGAGCGAGGCAGAGCAAGACAGAGAGAGAGAGAAGCACAGAGAGAGAGACAGAAAGAGAGAGAGGCAGAGAGAGAGACAGACAGAGAAAGAGAGAGAGAGAGAGACAGAGAGAGAGAGAGATAGACAGAGAAACATAGCGAGAGAGAGCTAGGCAGAGCAAGACAGAGAGAGAGTGAGATAGAGAGAGACAGGGAGACAGAGGGGAAGACAGAGAAAGACAGAGGGGTAGAGTGAAAGAGAGACAGAGAGACAGAAAGGGAGAGAGAGCATGAGAGGGAGAGAGAGAGAGCTAGAAACTGATAGAGACAGATAGATAGTGTGACAGAGATATATAGAGAGGGAAAGAGATACAGACATAGATAGAGAGTGAGAGAGAGAGACAAAGATAGAGATAGACACAGATAGAGAGAAATACAGAGACAGAGATATATAGAGAGACAGAGAGGCACAGAGAGAAAGAGAGATAGAGATAGCGACAGAGAGAGACAGGTCGAGAGAGACAAAGAGAGAGAGAGAGACAGAGAGAGAGAGAGACGGAGAGAGAGAGCGATAAAGAGAGAGATACAGAGAGAGTCACTGAGAAAAATACAGAGCGAGCGAGAGAGAGGCAGAGAGAGACAGAGAGAGAGAGTGAGCGAGAGAGACAGGTAAAGACTGAAACAGAGAGACAGAGAGAGAGAGATACATAGAGAGAGACAGAGAGAGGGAGAGACCGAGAGACACAGAGAAATATACAGAGTGAAAGAGAGACGGAGAGAGAGACAGAAATAGGCAGGTAGAGCGAGCGAGAGAGAGAGATTGAATTATAGGGATATACAGAGAGAGCGAGAGACAGAGAGAAAGAAAGAGAGAGAGAATCAGAGAGAGAGATAGCGAGAGTTAGGGAAAGACAGATAGAGACAGAGAGAGAGAGAGAGAGACAGAGACAGAGAGAGAAAGATTGATAGAGAGAGGGGGAAAGACGGAGATAAAGCCACGGAAAGGCACAGAGAGAGAGAGGCAGAGAGAGGGAAAGTTGGAGCGAGTAACAGAAACAGAGAGAGCGGCAGAGATAGACAGAGCGAGGGAGACAGACAGAGAGAGAGAGAGAGAGACAGATAGGCAGAAAGACAGAGAGAGACAGAGAGACAGAATTGTAGAGATACAGAGAGAGAGACAGAGAGAGAGGGAGAGACAGAGCGAGATAGAGAGAGACTCAGAGAGAGAAAGTGAGAGAGCGAGAGAGAGAGAAACAGAGAAAAATACAGAGCGAGAGAGAGAGAGACAGAGAGAGACAGAGCATGAGAGAGTGAGACAGGGAGACAGTGAAAGAGAGAGAGAGAGACAAATAGACTGACAGAGAGAGAGACAGAGAGAGACAGACAGATAGACAGACAGACACAGAGAGAGACAGAGAGATAGACAGAGATAGAGAGAGACAGAGAGATAGACTGAGAGGGAGAGACAGAGACAGAGAAAGAGAGATTGAGAGGAGAGATAGAAAGATGGAGATAAAGACACGGAGAGATACAGGGAAAGAGACATATACAGAGCGAGATGGAGAGAGAGACAGAGAGAGAAAGCTGGAGAGAGCAACAGAGACAGAGACAGAGAGAGAGAGAGAGAGGGAAAGACAGAGAAAGA
>NW_027251030.1:0-72888 GCF_044704955.1 Pristiophorus japonicus
ACTGGTGCTCTCCACTATCTGCCTGTGACAGTTGGATCTGGTGCTCTCCACTCTCTGTCCTGTGACAGTGGGAACTGGTGCTCTCCACTCTCTGTCCTGTGACAGTGTGAACTGGTGCTCTCCACTCTCTGTCTGTGACAGTTGAAACTGGTGCTCTCCACTCTGTCTGTGACAGTTGGAACAGGTGCTCTCACTCTCTGTCCTGTGACAGTTGGAACTGGTGCTCTCCACTCTCTGTCCTGTGACAGTTGGGAACTGGTGCTCTCCACTCTCTGTCCTGTGACAGTTGGAACTGGTGCTCTCCACTCTCTGTCTTGTGACAGTGGGAACTGGTGCTCTCCACTCTCTGTCCTGTGACAGTTGGAACTGGTGCTCTCCATTCTCCCGTCCTGTGACAGTTGGAACTGGTGCTCTCCACTCTCTGTCCTGTGACAGTTGGAACTGGTGCTCTCCACTCTCTGTCCTGTGACAGTTGGAACTGGTGCTCTCCATTCTCCCGTCCTGTGACAGTTGGAACTGGTGCTCTCCACTCTCTGTCCTGTGACAGTGGGAACTGGTGCTCTCCACCCTCTGTCCTGTGACAGTTGGAACTGGTGCTCTCCACTCTCTGTCCTGTGACAGTGGGAACTGGTGCTCTCCACTCTCTGTCCTGAGACAGTTGGAACTGGTGCTCTCCACTCTCCCGTCCTGTGACAGTGGGAACTGGTGCTCTCCACTCTCTGTCCTGTGACAGTTGGAACTGGTGCTCTCCACTCTCCCGTCCTGTGACAGTGGGAACTGGTGCTCTCCACTCTCTGTCCTGTGACAGTTGGAACTGGTGCTCTCCACTCTCTGTCCTGAGACAGTTGGAACTGGTGCTCTCCACTCTCCCGTCCTGTGACAGTGGGAACTGGTGCTCTCCACTCTCTGTCCTGTGACAGTTGGAACTGGTGCTCTCCACTCTCTGTCCTGTGACAGTTGGAATTGGTGCTCTCCACTCTCTGTCCTGTGACAGTTGGAACTGGTGCTCTCCACTCTCCCGTCCTGTGACAGTTGGAACTGGTGCTCTCCACTCTCTGTCCTGTGACAGTTGGAATTGGTGCTCTCCACTCTCTGTCCTGTGACAGTTGGAACTGGTGCTCTCCACTCTCCCGTCCTGTGACAGTGGGAACTGGTGCTCTCCACTCTCTGTCCTGTGACAGTGGGAACTGGTGCTCTCCACCCTCTGTCCTGTGACAGTTGGAACTGGTGCTCTCCACTCTCTGTCCTGTGACAGTGGGAACTGGTGCTCTCCACTCTCCCATCCTGTGACAGTTGGAATTGGTGCTCTCCACTCTCTGTCCTGTGACAGTTGGAACTGGTGCTCTCCACTCTCTGTCCTGTGACAGTTGGAACTGGTGCTCTCCACTCTCCCGTCCTGTGACAGTTGGAACTGGTGCTCTCCACTCTCCCATCCTGTGACAGTTGGAATTGGTGCTCTCCACTCTCCCGTCCTGTGACAGTGGGAACTGGTGCTCTCCACTCTCTGTCCTGTGACAGTGGGAACTGGTGCTCTCCACTCTCCCATCCTGTGACAGTGGGAACTGGTGCTCTCCACTCTCTGTCCTGTGACAGTTGGAACTGGTGCTCTCCACTCTCTGTCCTGTGACAGTTGGAACTGGTGCTCTCCACTCTCTGTCCTGTGACAGTGGGAACTGGTGCTCTCCACTCTCCCGTCCTGTGACAGTTGGAACTGGTGCTCTCCACTCTCTGTCCTGTGACAGTGGGAACTGGTGCTCTCCACTCTCCCGTCCTGTGACAGTTGGAACTGGTGCTCTCCACACTCTGTCCTGTGACAGTTGGAACTGGTGCTCTCCACTCTCTGTCCTGTGACAGTTGGAACTGGTGCTCTCCACTCTCTGTCCTGTGACAGTGGGAACTGGTGCTCTCCACTCTCTGTCCTGTGACAGTGGGAACTGGTGCTCTCCACTCTCCCGTCCTGTGACAGTTGGAACTGGTGCTCTCCACTCTCTGTCCTGTGACAGTTGGAACTGGTGCTCTCCACTCTCTGTCCTGTGACAGTTGGAACTGGTGCTCTCCACTCTCTGTCCTGTGACAGTTGGAACTGGTGCTCTCCACTCTCTGTCCTGTGACAGTTGGAACTGGTGCTCTCCACTCTCTGTCCTGTGACAGTGGGAACTGGTGCTCTCCACTCTCCCGTCCTGTGACAGTTGGAACTGGTGCTCTCCACTCTCTCTCCTGTGACAGTGGGAACTGGTGCTCTCCACTCTCTGTCCTGTGACAGTTGGAACTGGTGCTCTCCACTCTCCCGTCCTGTGACAGTGGGAACTGGTGCTCTCCACTCTCCCGTCCTGTGACAGTGGCAACTGGTGCTCTCCACTCTCTGTCCTGTGACAGTTGGAACTGGTGCTCTCCACTCTCTGTCCTGTGACAGTTGGAACTGGTGCTCTCCACTCTCTGTCCTGTGACAGTTGGAACTGGTGCTCTCCACTCTCCGTCCTGTGACAGTTGGAACTGGTGCTCTCCACTCTCCCGTCCTGTGACAGTTGGAACTGGTGCTCTCCACTCTCTGTCCTGTGACAGTGGGAACTGGTGCTCTCCACTCTCCCGTCCTGTGACAGTTGGAACTGGTGCTCTCCACTCTCTGTCCTGTGACAGTGGGAACTGGTGCTCTCCACTCTCTGTCCTGTGACAGTGGGAACTGGTGCTCTCCACTCTCTGTCCTGTGACAGTTGGAACTGGTGCTCTCCACTCTCTGTCCTGTGACAGTGGGAACTGGTGCTCTCCACTCTCTGTCCTGTGAGAGTTGGAACTGGTGCTCTCCACTCTCCTGTCCTGTGACAGTTGGAGCTGGTGCTCTTCACTCTCCCGTCCTGTGACAGTTGGAACTGGTGCTCTCCACTCTCCCGTCCTGTGACAGTGGGAACTGGAGCTCTCCACTCTCCCGTCCTGTGACAGTGGGAACTGGAGCTCTCCACTCTCCCGTCCTGTGACAGTTGGAACTGGTACTCTCCACTCTCTGTCCTGTGACAGTGGGAACTGGTGCTCTCCACTCTCTGTCCTGTGACAGTGGGAACTGGTGCTCTCCACTCTCCCGTCCTGTGACAGTTGGAACTGGTGCTCTCCACTCTCCCGTCCTGTGACAGTTGGAACTGGTGCTCTGCACTCTCCCGTCCTGTGACAGTTGGAACTGGTGCTCTCCACTCTCTGTCCTGTGACAGTTGGAACTGGTGCTCTCCACTCTCCCGTCCTGTGACAGTGGGAACTGGTGTTCTCCACTCTCCCGTCCTGTGACAGTTGGAACTGGTGCTCTCCACTCTCTGTCCTGTGACAGTTGGAACTGGTGCTCTCCACTCTCTGTCCTGTGACAGTGGGAACTGGTGCTCTCCACTCTCCCGTCCTGTGACAGTTGGAACTGGTGCTCTCCACTCTCTCTCCTGTGACAGTTGGAACTGGTGCTCTCCACTCTCTGTCCTGTGACAGTTGGAACTGGTGCTCTCCACTCTCTGTCCTGTGACAGTGGGAACTGGTGCTCTCCACTCTCTGTCCTGTGACAGTGGGAACTGGTGCTCTCCACTCTCCCGTCCTGTGACAGTGGGAACTGGTGCTCTCCACTCTCTCTCCTGTGACAGTTTGAACTGGTGCTCTCCACTCTCTGTCCTGTGACAGTTGGAACTTGTGCTCTCCACTCTCCCGTCCTGTGACAGTTGGAACTGGTGCTCTCCACTCTCTGTCCTGTGACAATGGGAACTGGTGCTCTCCACTCTCCCGTCTTGTGACAGTTGGAACTGGTGCTCTCCACTCTCCCGTCCTGTGACAGTTGGAACTGCTGCTCTCCACTCTCCCGTCCTGTGACAGTTGGAACTGGTGCTCTCCACTCTCTGTCCTGTGACAGTTGGAACTGGTACTCTCCACTCTCTGTCCGGTGACAGTGGGAACTGGTGCTCTCCACTCTCTGTCCTGTGACAGTGGGAACTGGTGCTCTCCACTCTCCCGTCCTGTGACAGTGGGAACTGGTGCTCTGCACTCTCTCTCCTGTGACAGTTTGAACTGGTGCTCTCCACTCTCTGTCCTGTGACAGTTGGAACTTGTGCTCTCCACTCTCCCGTCCTGTGACAGTTGGAACTGCTGCTCTCCACTCTCCCGTCCTGTGACAGTTGGAACTGGTGCTCTCCACTCTCTGTCCTGTGACAGTGGGAACTGGTGCTCTCCACTCTCCCATCCTGTGACAGTTGGAGCTGGTGCTCTCCACTCTCCCGTCCTGTGACAGTGGGAACTGGTGCTCTCCACTCTCTGTCCTGTGACAGTGGGAACTGGTGCTCTCCACTCTCTGTCCTGTGACAGTGGGTACTGGTGCTCTCCACTCTCTGTCCTGTGACAGTTGGAACTGGTGCTCTCCACTCTCTCTCCTGTGACAGTGGGAACTGGTGCTCTCCACTCTCTGTCCTGTGACAGTTGGAACTGGTGCTCTCCACTCTCTCTCCTGTGACAGTGGGAACTGGTGCTCTCCACTCTCTGTCCTGTGACAGTTGGAACTGGTGCTCTCCACTCTCTGTCCTGTGACAGTTGGAACTGGTGCTCTCCACTCTCTGTCCTGTGACAGTTGGAACTGGTGCTCTCCACTCTCTGTCCTGTGACAGTTGGAACTGGTGCTCTCCACTCTCCCGTCCTGTGACAGTTGGAACTGGTGCTCTCCACTCTCTGTCCTGTGACAGTTGGAACTGGTGCTCTCCACTCTCTGTCCTGTGACAGTGGGAACTGGTGCTCTCCACTCTCTGTCCTGTGACAGTGGGAACTGGTGCTCTCCACTCTCTGTCCTGTGACAGTTGGAACTGGTGCTCTCCACTCTCTGTCCTGTGACAGTTGGAACTGGTGCTCTCCACTCTCTGTCCTGTGACAGTGGGAACCGGTGCTCTCCACTCTCCCATCCTGTGACAGTTGGAGCTGGTGCTCTCCACTCTCCCGTCCTGTGACAGTGGGAACTGGTGCTCTCCACTCTCTGTCCTGTGACAGTGGGAACTGGTGCTCTCCACTCTCTGTCCTGTGACAGTGGGTACTGGTGCTCTCCACTCTCTGTCCTGTGACAGTTGGAACTGGTGCTCTCCACTCTCTCTCCTGTGACAGTTGGAACTGGTGCTCTCCACTCTCTGTCCTGTGACAGTTGGAACTGGTGCTCTCCACTCTCTGTCCTGTGACAGTTGGAACTGGTGCTCTCCACTCTCTCTCCTGTGACAGTGGGAACTGGTGCTCTCCACTCTCTGTCCTGTGACAGTTGGAACTGGTGCTCTCCACTCTCTCTCCTGTGACAGTTGGAACTGGTGCTCTCCACTCTCTGTCCTGTGACAGTTGGAACTGGTGCTCTCCACTCTCTGTCCTGTGACAGTTGGAACTGGTGCTCTCCACTCTCTGTCCTGTGACAGTTGGAACTGGTGCTCTCCACTCTCTGTCCTGTGACAGTTGGAACTGGTGCTCTCCACTCTCTCTCCTGTGACAGTGGGAACTGGTGCTCTCCACTCTCTGTCCTGTGACAGTTGGAACTGGTGCTCTCCACTCTCTCTCCTGTGACAGTTGGAACTGGTGCTCTCCACTCTCTGTCCTGTGACAGTTGGAACTGGTGCTCTCCACTCTCTGTCCTGTGACAGTTGGAACTGGTGCTCTCCACTCTCCCATCCTGTGACAGTGGGAACTGGTGCTCTCCACTCTCTGTCCTGTGACAGTGGGAACTGGTGCTCTCCACTCTCTGTCCTGTGACAGTTGGAACTGGTGCTCTCCACTCTCTGTCCTGTGACAGTTGGAACTGGTGCTCTCCACTCTCTGTCCTGTGACAGTTGGAACTGGTGCTCTCCACTCTCTGTCCTGTGACAGTTGGAACTGGTGCTCTCCACTCTCTCTCCTGTGACAGTTGGAACTGGTGCTCTCCACTCTCCCGTCCTGTGACAGTTTGAACTGGTGCTCTCCACTCTCTGTCCTGTGACAGTTGGAACTGGTGCTCTCCACTCTCCCGTCCTGTGACAGTTGGAACTGGTGCTCTCCACTCTCTGTCCTGTGACAGTTGGAACTGGTGCTCTCCACTCTCTGTCCTGTGACAGTTGGAACTGGTGCTCTCCACTCTCTGTCCTGTGACAGTTGGAATTGGTGCTCTCCACTCTCTGTCCTGTGACAGTTGGAACTGGTGCTCTCCACTCTCTGTCCTGTGACAGTGGGAACTGGTGCTCTCCACTCTCTGTCCTGTGACAGTGGGAACTGGTGCTCTCCACTCTCCCATCCTGTGACAGTTGGAATTGGTGCTCTCCACTCTCTGTCCTGTGACAGTTGGAACTGGTGCTCTCCACTCTCTGTCCTGTGACAGTTGGAACTGGTGCTCTCCACTCTCCCGTCCTGTGACAGTTGGAACTGGTGCTCTCCACTCTCCCGTCCTGTGACAGTTGGAATTGGTGCTCTCCACTCTCCCGTCCTGTGACAGTGGGAACTGGTGCTCTCCACTCTCTGTCCTGTGACAGTGGGAACTGGTGCTCTCCACTCTCCCATCCTGTGACAGTGGGAACTGGTGCTCTCCACTCTCTGTCCTGTGACAGTTGGAACTGGTGCTCTCCACTCTCTGTCCTGTGACAGTGGGAACTGGTGCTCTCCACTCTCCTGTCCTGTGACAGTTGGAACTGGTGCTCTCCACTCTCTGTCCTGTGACAGTTGGAACTGGTGCTCTCCACTCTCTGTCCTGTGACAGTTGGAACTGGTGCTCTCCACTCTCTGTCCTGTGACAGTGGGAACTGGTCCTCTACACTCTCCCATCCTGTGACAGTTGGAACTGGTGCTCTCCACTCTCCCGTCCTGTGACAGTTGGAACTGGTGCTCTCCACTCTCTGTCCTGTGACAGTTGGAACTGGTGCTCTCCACTCTCCCGTCCTGTGACAGTTGGAACTGGTGCTCTCCACTCTCCCGTCCTGTGACAGTTGGAACTGGTGCTCTCCACTCTCTGTCCTGTGACAGTTGGAACTGCTGCTCTCCACTCTCCCGTCCTGTGACAGTTGGAACTGGTGCTCTCCACTCTCTGTCCTGTGACAGTTGGAACTGGTGCTCTCCACTCTCCCGTCCTGTGACAGTGGGAACTGGTGCTCTCCACTCTCCCGTCCTGTGACAGTTGGAACTGGTGCTCTCCACTCTCCCGTCCTGTGACAGTTGGAACTGGTGCTCTCCACTCTCTGTCCTGTGACAGTTGGAACTGGTGCTCTCCACTCTCCCGTCCTGTGACAGTTGGAACTGGTGCTCTCCACTCTCCCGTCCTGTGACAGTGGGAACTGGTGCTCTCCACTCTCCCGTCCTGTGACAGTTGGAACTGGTGCTCTCCACTCTCTGTCCTGTGACAATGGGAACTGGTGCTCTCCACTCTCCCGTCCTGTGACAGTTGGAACTGGTGCTCTCCACTCTCCCGTCCTGTGACAGTTGGAACTGCTGCTCTCCACTCTCCCGTCCTGTGACAGTTGGAACTGGTGCTCTCCACTCTCTGTCCTGTGACAGTTGGAACTGGTACTCTCCACTCTCTGTCCGGTGACAGTGGGAACTGGTGCTCTCCACTCTCTGTCCTGTGACAGTGGGAACTGGTGCTCTCCACTCTCCCGTCCTGTGACAGTGGGAACTGGTGCTCTCCACTCTCTCTCCTGTGACAGTTTGAACTGGTGCTCTCCACTCTCTGTCCTGTGACAGTTGGAACTTGTGCTCTCCACTCTCCCGTCCTGTGACAGTTGGAACTGCTGCTCTCCACTCTCCCGTCCTGTGACAGTTGGAACTTGTGCTCTCCACTCTCTCGTCCTGTGACAGTTGGAACTGCTGCTCTCCACTCTCCCGTCCTGTGACAGTTGGAACTGGTGCTCTCCACTCTCCCGTCCTGTGACAGTGGGAACTGGTGCTCTCCACTCTCCCATCCTGTGACAGTTGGAGCTGGTGCTCTCCACTCTCCCGTCCTGTGACAGTGGGAACTGGTGCTCTCCACTCTCTGTCCTGTGACAGTGGGAACTGGTGCTCTCCACTCTCTGTCCTGTGACAGTGGGTACTGGTGCTCTCCACTCTCTGTCCTGTGACAGTTGGAACTGGTGCTCTCCACTCTCTCTCCTGTGACAGTGGGAACTGGTGCTCTCCACTCTCTGTCCTGTGACAGTTGGAACTGGTGCTCTCCACTCTCTCTCCTGTGACAGTGGGAACTGGTGCTCTCCACTCTCTGTCCTGTGACAGTTGGAACTGGTGCTCTCCACTCTCTGTCCTGTGACAGTTGGAACTGGTGCTCTCCACTCTCTGTCCTGTGACAGTTGGAACTGGTGCTCTCCACTCTCTGTCCTGTGACAGTTGGAACTGGTGCTCTCCACTCTCCCGTCCTGTGACAGTTGGAACTGGTGCTCTCCACTCTCTGTCCTGTGACAGTTGGAACTGGTGCTCTCCACTCTCTGTCCTGTGACAGTGGGAACTGGTGCTCTCCACTCTCTGTCCTGTGACAGTGGGAACTGGTGCTCTCCACTCTCTGTCCTGTGACAGTTGGAACTGGTGCTCTCCACTCTCTGTCCTGTGACAGTGGGAACTGGTGCTCTCCACTCTCCCATCCTGTGACAGTGGGAACTGGTGCTCTCCACTCTCTGTCCTGTGACAGTTGGAACTGGTGCTCTCCACTCTCTGTCCTGTGACAGTTGGAACTGGTGCTCTCCACTCTCTGTCCTGTGACAGTGGGAACTGGTGCTCTCCACTCTCCCGTCCTGTGACAGTTGGAACTGGTGCTCTCCACTCTCTGTCCTGTGACAGTGGGAACTGGTGCTCTCCACTCTCCCGTCCTGTGACAGTTGGAACTGGTGCTCTCCACACTCTGTCCTGTGACAGTTGGAACTGGTGCTCTCCACTCTCTGTCCTGTGACAGTTGGAACTGGTGCTCTCCACTCTCTGTCCTGTGACAGTGGGAACTGGTGCTCTCCACTCTCTGTCCTGTGACAGTGGGAACTGGTGCTCTCCACTCTCCCGTCCTGTGACAGTTGGAACTGGTGCTCTCCACTCTCTGTCCTGTGACAGTTGGAACTGGTGCTCTCCACTCTCTGTCCTGTGACAGTTGGAACTGGTGCTCTCCACTCTCTGTCCTGTGACAGTGGGAACTGGTGCTCTCCACTCTCCCGTCCTGTGACAGTGGGAACTGGTGCTCTCCACTCTCTGTCCTGTGACAGTTGGAACTGGTGCTCTCCACTCTCTGTCCTGTGACAGTGGGAACTGGTGCTCTCCACTCTCCCGTCCTGTGACAGTTGGAACTGGTGCTCTCCACTCTCTCTCCTGTGACAGTGGGAACTGGTGCTCTCCACTCTCTGTCCTGTGACAGTTGGAACTGGTGCTCTCCACTCTCCCGTCCTGTGACAGTGGGAACTGGTGCTCTCCACTCTCCCGTCCTGTGACAGTGGCAACTGGTGCTCTCCACTCTCTGTCCTGTGACAGTTGGAACTGGTGCTCTCCACTCTCTGTCCTGTGACAGTTGGAACTGGTGCTCTCCACTCTCTGTCCTGTGACAGTTGGAACTGGTGCTCTCCACTCTCCGTCCTGTGACAGTTGGAACTGGTGCTCTCCACTCTCCCGTCCTGTGACAGTTGGAACTGGTGCTCTCCACTCTCTGTCCTGTGACAGTGGGAACTGGTGCTCTCCACTCTCCCGTCCTGTGACAGTTGGAACTGGTGCTCTCCACTCTCTGTCCTGTGACAGTGGGAACTGGTGCTCTCCACTCTCTGTCCTGTGACAGTGGGAACTGGTGCTCTCCACTCTCTGTCCTGTGACAGTTGGAACTGGTGCTCTCCACTCTCTGTCCTGTGACAGTGGGAACTGGTGCTCTCCACTCTCTGTCCTGTGAGAGTTGGAACTGGTGCTCTCCACTCTCCTGTCCTGTGACAGTTGGAGCTGGTGCTCTTCACTCTCCCGTCCTGTGACAGTTGGAACTGGTGCTCTCCACTCTCCCGTCCTGTGACAGTGGGAACTGGAGCTCTCCACTCTCCCGTCCTGTGACAGTGGGAACTGGAGCTCTCCACTCTCCCGTCCTGTGACAGTTGGAACTGGTACTCTCCACTCTCTGTCCTGTGACAGTGGGAACTGGTGCTCTCCACTCTCTGTCCTGTGACAGTGGGAACTGGTGCTCTCCACTCTCCCGTCCTGTGACAGTTGGAACTGGTGCTCTCCACTCTCCCGTCCTGTGACAGTTGGAACTGGTGCTCTGCACTCTCCCGTCCTGTGACAGTTGGAACTGGTGCTCTCCACTCTCTGTCCTGTGACAGTTGGAACTGGTGCTCTCCACTCTCCCGTCCTGTGACAGTGGGAACTGGTGCTCTCCACTCTCCCGTCCTGTGACAGTTGGAACTGGTGCTCTCCACTCTCTGTCCTGTGACAGTTGGAACTGGTGCTCTCCACTCTCTGTCCTGTGACAGTGGGAACTGGTGCTCTCCACTCTCCCGTCCTGTGACAGTTGGAACTGGTGCTCTCCACTCTCTCTCCTGTGACAGTTGGAACTGGTGCTCTCCACTCTCTGTCCTGTGACAGTTGGAACTGGTGCTCTCCACTCTCTGTCCTGTGACAGTGGGAACTGGTGCTCTCCACTCTCTGTCCTGTGACAGTGGGAACTGGTGCTCTCCACTCTCCCGTCCTGTGACAGTGGGAACTGGTGCTCTCCACTCTCTCTCCTGTGACAGTTTGAACTGGTGCTCTCCACTCTCTGTCCTGTGACAGTTGGAACTTGTGCTCTCCACTCTCCCGTCCTGTGACAGTTGGAACTGGTGCTCTCCACTCTCTGTCCTGTGACAATGGGAACTGGTGCTCTCCACTCTCCCGTCTTGTGACAGTTGGAACTGGTGCTCTCCACTCTCCCGTCCTGTGACAGTTGGAACTGCTGCTCTCCACTCTCCCGTCCTGTGACAGTTGGAACTGGTGCTCTCCACTCTCTGTCCTGTGACAGTTGGAACTGGTACTCTCCACTCTCTGTCCGGTGACAGTGGGAACTGGTGCTCTCCACTCTCTGTCCTGTGACAGTGGGAACTGGTGCTCTCCACTCTCCCGTCCTGTGACAGTGGGAACTGGTGCTCTGCACTCTCTCTCCTGTGACAGTTTGAACTGGTGCTCTCCACTCTCTGTCCTGTGACAGTTGGAACTTGTGCTCTCCACTCTCCCGTCCTGTGACAGTTGGAACTGCTGCTCTCCACTCTCCCGTCCTGTGACAGTTGGAACTGGTGCTCTCCACTCTCTGTCCTGTGACAGTGGGAACTGGTGCTCTCCACTCTCCCATCCTGTGACAGTTGGAGCTGGTGCTCTCCACTCTCCCGTCCTGTGACAGTGGGAACTGGTGCTCTCCACTCTCTGTCCTGTGACAGTGGGAACTGGTGCTCTCCACTCTCTGTCCTGTGACAGTGGGTACTGGTGCTCTCCACTCTCTGTCCTGTGACAGTTGGAACTGGTGCTCTCCACTCTCTCTCCTGTGACAGTGGGAACTGGTGCTCTCCACTCTCTGTCCTGTGACAGTTGGAACTGGTGCTCTCCACTCTCTCTCCTGTGACAGTGGGAACTGGTGCTCTCCACTCTCTGTCCTGTGACAGTTGGAACTGGTGCTCTCCACTCTCTGTCCTGTGACAGTTGGAACTGGTGCTCTCCACTCTCTGTCCTGTGACAGTTGGAACTGGTGCTCTCCACTCTCTGTCCTGTGACAGTTGGAACTGGTGCTCTCCACTCTCCCGTCCTGTGACAGTTGGAACTGGTGCTCTCCACTCTCTGTCCTGTGACAGTTGGAACTGGTGCTCTCCACTCTCTGTCCTGTGACAGTGGGAACTGGTGCTCTCCACTCTCTGTCCTGTGACAGTGGGAACTGGTGCTCTCCACTCTCTGTCCTGTGACAGTTGGAACTGGTGCTCTCCACTCTCTGTCCTGTGACAGTTGGAACTGGTGCTCTCCACTCTCTGTCCTGTGACAGTGGGAACCGGTGCTCTCCACTCTCCCATCCTGTGACAGTTGGAGCTGGTGCTCTCCACTCTCCCGTCCTGTGACAGTGGGAACTGGTGCTCTCCACTCTCTGTCCTGTGACAGTGGGAACTGGTGCTCTCCACTCTCTGTCCTGTGACAGAGGGTACTGGTGCTCTCCACTCTCTGTCCTGTGACAGTTGGAACTGGTGCTCTCCACTCTCTCTCCTGTGACAGTTGGAACTGGTGCTCTCCACTCTCTGTCCTGTGACAGTTGGAACTGGTGCTCTCCACTCTCTGTCCTGTGACAGTTGGAACTGGTGC
This sequence comes from Pristiophorus japonicus, assembly GCF_044704955.1. Lineage (NCBI taxonomy): Eukaryota > Metazoa > Chordata > Chondrichthyes > Pristiophoridae > Pristiophorus > Pristiophorus japonicus. The sequence continues at coordinate 12,250 of NW_027251030.1, forward strand.
TCTCCACTCTCTCTCCTGTGACAGTGGGAACTGGTGCTCTCCACTCTCTGTCCTGTGACAGTTGGAACTGGTGCTCTCCACTCTCTCTCCTGTGACAGTTGGAACTGGTGCTCTCCACTCTCTGTCCTGTGACAGTTGGAACTGGTGCTCTCCACTCTCTGTCCTGTGACAGTTGGAACTGGTGCTCTCCACTCTCTGTCCTGTGACAGTTGGAACTGGTGCTCTCCACTCTCTGTCCTGTGACAGTTGGAACTGGTGCTCTCCACTCTCTGTCCTGTGACAGTTGGAACTGGTGCTCTCCACTCTCTCTCCTGTGACAGTTGGAACTGGTGCTCTCCACTCTCTGTCCTGTGACAGTTGGAACTGGTGCTCTCCACTCTCTGTCCTGTGACAGTTGGAACTGGTGCTCTCCACTCTCCCATCCTGTGACAGTGGGAACTGGTGCTCTCCACTCTCTGTCCTGTGACAGTTGGAACTGGTGCTCTCCACTCTCCCATCCTGTGACAGTTGGAACTGGTGCTCTCCACTCTCCCGTCCTGTGACAGTTTGAACTGGTGCTCTCCACTCTCTGTCCTGTGACAGTTGGAACTGGTGCTCTCCACTCTCCCGTCCTGTGACAGTTGGAACTGGTGCTCTCCACTCTCTGTCCTGTGACAGTTGGAACTGGTGCTCTCCACTCTCTGTCCTGTGACAGTTGGAACTGGTGCTCTCCACTCTCTGTCCTGTGACAGTTGGAATTGGTGCTCTCCACTCTCTGTCCTGTGACAGTTGGAACTGGTGCTCTCCACTCTCTGTCCTGTGACAGTGGGAACTGGTGCTCTCCACTCTCTGTCCTGTGACAGTGGGAACTGGTGCTCTCCACTCTCCCATCCTGTGACAGTTGGAATTGGTGCTCTCCACTCTCTGTCCTGTGACAGTTGGAACTGGTGCTCTCCACTCTCTGTCCTGTGACAGTTGGAACTGGTGCTCTCCACTCTCCCGTCCTGTGACAGTTGGAACTGGTGCTCTCCACTCTCCCGTCCTGTGACAGTTGGAATTGGTGCTCTCCACTCTCCCGTCCTGTGACAGTGGGAACTGGTGCTCTCCACTCTCTGTCCTGTGACAGTGGGAACTGGTGCTCTCCACTCTCCCATCCTGTGACAGTGGGAACTGGTGCTCTCCACTCTCTGTCCTGTGACAGTTGGAACTGGTGCTCTCCACTCTCTGTCCTGTGACAGTGGGAACTGGTGCTCTCCACTCTCTGTCCTGTGACAGTTGGAACTGGTGCTCTCCACTCTCTGTCCTGTGACAGTTGGAACTGGTGCTCTCCACTCTCCTGTCCTGTGACAGTTGGAACTGGTGCTCTCCACTCTCTGTCCTGTGACAGTTGGAACTGGTGCTCTCCACTCTCTGTCCTGTGACAGTTGGAACTGGTGCTCTCCACTCTCTGTCCTGTGACAGTGGGAACTGGTCCTCTACACTCTCCCATCCTGTGACAGTTGGAACTGGTGCTCTCCACTCTCCCGTCCTGTGACAGTTGGAACTGGTGCTCTCCACTCTCTGTCCTGTGACAGTTGGAACTGGTGCTCTCCACTCTCCCGTCCTGTGACAGTTGGAACTGGTGCTCTCCACTCTCCCGTCCTGTGACAGTTGGAACTGGTGCTCTCCACTCTCTGTCCTGTGACAGTTGGAACTGCTGCTCTCCACTCTCCCGTCCTGTGACAGTTGGAACTGGTGCTCTCCACTCTCCCGTCCTGTGACAGTTGGAACTGGTGCTCTCCACTCTCTGTCCTGTGACAGTGGGAACTGGTGCTCTCCACTCTCCCGTCCTGTGACAGTTGGAACTGGTGCTCTCCACTCTCTGTCCTGTGACAGTTGGAACTGGTGCTCTCCACTCTCCCGTCCTGTGACAGTGGGAACTGGTGCTCTCCACTCTCCCGTCCTGTGACAGTTGGAACTGGTGCTCTCCACTCTCCCGTCCTGTGACAGTTGGAACTGGTGCTCTCCACTCTCTGTCCTGTGACAGTTGGAACTGGTGCTCTCCACTCTCCCGTCCTGTGACAGTTGGAACTGGTGCTCTCCACTCTCCCGTCCTGTGACAGTGGGAACTGGTGCTCTCCACTCTCCCGTCCTGTGACAGTTGGAACTGGTGCTCTCCACTCTCTGTCCTGTGACAATGGGAACTGGTGCTCTCCACTCTCCCGTCCTGTGACAGTTGGAACTGGTGCTCTCCACTCTCCCGTCCTGTGACAGTTGGAACTGCTGCTCTCCACTCTCCCGTCCTGTGACAGTGGGAACTGGTGCTCTCCACTCTCTGTCCTGTGACAGTTGGAACTGGTGCTCTCCACTCTCTGTCCTGTGACAGTTGGAACTGGTACTCTCCACTCTCTGTCCGGTGACAGTGGGAACTGGTGCTCTCCACTCTCTGTCCTGTGACAGTGGGAACTGGTGCTCTCCACTCTCCCGTCCTGTGACAGTGGGAACTGGTGCTCTCCACTCTCTCTCCTGTGACAGTTTGAACTGGTGCTCTCCACTCTCTGTCCTGTGACAGTTGGAACTTGTGCTCTCCACTCTCCCGTCCTGTGACAGTTGGAACTGCTGCTCTCCACTCTCCCGTCCTGTGACAGTTGGAACTGCTGCTCTCCACTCTCCCGTCCTGTGACAGTTGGAACTTGTGCTCTCCACTCTCCCGTCCTGTGACAGTTGGAACTGCTGCTCTCCACTCTCCCGTCCTGTGACAGTTGGAACTGGTGCTCTCCACTCTCCCGTCCTGTGACAGTGGGAACTGGTGCTCTCCACTCTCCCATCCTGTGACAGTTGGAGCTGGTGCTCTCCACTCTCCCGTCCTGTGACAGTGGGAACTGGTGCTCTCCACTCTCTGTCCTGTGACAGTGGGAACTGGTGCTCTCCACTCTCTGTCCTGTGACAGTGGGTACTGGTGCTCTCCACTCTCTGTCCTGTGACAGTTGGAACTGGTGCTCTCCACTCTCTCTCCTGTGACAGTGGGAACTGGTGCTCTCCACTCTCTGTCCTGTGACAGTTGGAACTGGTGCTCTCCACTCTCTCTCCTGTGACAGTGGGAACTGGTGCTCTCCACTCTCTGTCCTGTGACAGTTGGAACTGGTGCTCTCCACTCTCTGTCCTGTGACAGTTGGAACTGGTGCTCTCCACTCTCTGTCCTGTGACAGTTGGAACTGGTGCTCTCCACTCTCTGTCCTGTGACAGTTGGAACTGGTGCTCTCCACTCTCCCGTCCTGTGACAGTTGGAACTGGTGCTCTCCACTCTCTGTCCTGTGACAGTTGGAACTGGTGCTCTCCACTCTCTGTCCTGTGACAGTGGGAACTGGTGCTCTCCACTCTCTGTCCTGTGACAGTGGGAACTGGTGCTCTCCACTCTCTGTCCTGTGACAGTTGGAACTGGTGCTCTCCACTCTCTGTCCTGTGACAGTTGGAACTGGTGCTCTCCACTCTCTGTCCTGTGACAGTGGGAACTGGTGCTCTCCACTCTCCCATCCTGTGACAGTTGGAGCTGGTGCTCTCCACTCTCCCGTCCTGTGACAGTGGGAACTGGTGCTCTCCACTCTCTGTCCTGTGACAGTGGGAACTGGTGCTCTCCACTCTCCCGTCCTGTGACAGTTGGAACTGGTGCTCTCCACTCTCCCGTCCTGTGACAGTGGGAACTGGTGCTCTCCACTCTCTGTCCTGTGACAGTTGGAACTGGTGCTCTCCACTCTCTCTCCTGTGACAGTTGGAACTGGTGCTCTCCACTCTCTGTCCTGTGACAGTTGGAACTGGTGCTCTCCACTCTCTGTCCTGTGACAGTTGGAACTGGTGCTCTCCACTCTCTGTCCTGTGACAGTTGGAACTGGTGCTCTCCACTCTCTCTCCTGTGACAGTGGGAACTGGTGCTCTCCACTCTCTGTCCTGTGACAGTTGGAACTGGTGCTCTCCACTCTCTCTCCTGTGACAGTTGGAACTGGTGCTCTCCACTCTCTGTCCTGTGACAGTTGGAACTGGTGCTCTCCACTCTCTGTCCTGTGACAGTTGGAACTGGTGCTCTCCACTCTCTCTCCTGTGACAGTGGGAACTGGTGCTCTCCACTCTCTGTCCTGTGACAGTTGGAACTGGTGCTCTCCACTCTCTGTCCTGTGACAGTTGGAACTGGTGCTCTCCACTCTCTGTCCTGTGACAGTTGGAACTGGTGCTCTCCACTCTCTGTCCTGTGACAGTTGGAACTGGTGCTCTCCACTCTCCCGTCCTGTGACAGTGGGAACTGGTGCTCTCCACTCTCTGTCCTGTGACAGTGGGAACTGGTGCTCTCCACTCTCTGTCCTGTGACAGTTGGAACTGGTGCTCTCCACTCTCTGTCCTGTGACAGTTGGAACTGGTGCTCTCCACTCTCTGTCCTGTGACAGTTGGAACTGGTGCTCTCCACTCTCTGTCCTGTGACAGTTGGAACTGGTGCTCTCCACTCTCTCTCCTGTGACAGTTGGAACTGGTGCTCTCCACTCTCCCGTCCTGTGACAGTTTGAACTGGTGCTCTCCACTCTCTGTCCTGTGACAGTTGGAACTGGTGCTCTCCACTCTCCCGTCCTGTGACAGTTGGAACTGGTGCTCTCCACTCTCTGTCCTGTGACAGTTGGAACTGGTGCTCTCCACTCTCTCTCCTGTGACAGTTGGAACTGGTGCTCTCCACTCTCTGTCCTGTGACAGTTGGAACTGGTGCTCTCCACTCTCTCTCCTGTGACAGTTGGAACTGGTGCTCTCCATTCTCCCGTCCTGTGACAGTTGGAACTGGTGCTCTCCACTCTCTGTCCTGTGACAGTGGGAACTGGTGCTCTCCACCCTCTGTCCTGTGACAGTTGGAACTGGTGCTCTCCACTCTCTGTCCTGTGACAGTGGGAACTGGTGCTCTCCACTCTCTGTCCTGAGACAGTTGGAACTGGTGCTCTCCACTCTCCCGTCCTGTGACAGTGGGAACTGGTGCTCTCCACTCTCTGTCCTGTGACAGTTGGAACTGGTGCTCTCCACTCTCCCGTCCTGTGACAGTGGGAACTGGTGCTCTCCACTCTCTGTCCTGTGACAGTTGGAACTGGTGCTCTCCACTCTCTGTCCTGAGACAGTTGGAACTGGTGCTCTCCACTCTCCCGTCCTGTGACAGTGGGAACTGGTGCTCTCCACTCTCTGTCCTGTGACAGTTGGAACTGGTGCTCTCCACTCTCTGTCCTGTGACAGTTGGAACTGGTGCTCTCCACTCTCTGTCCTGTGACAGTTGGAACTGGTGCTCTCCACTCTCCCATCCTGTGACAGTTGGAATTGGTGCTCTCCACTCTCCCGTCCTGTGACAGTTGGAACTGGTGCTCTCCACTCTCTGTCCTGTGACAGCTGGAACTGGTGCTCTCCACTCTCTGTCCTGTGACAGTTGGAACTGGTGCTCTCCACTCTCCCGTCCTGTGACAGTTGGAACTGGTGCTCTCCACTCTCTGTCCTGTGACAGTGAGAACTGGTGCTCTCCACTCTCCCGGCCTGTGACAGTTGGAATTGGTGCTCTCCACTCTCTGTCCTGTGACAGTTGGAACTGGTGCTCTCCACTCTCTGTCCTGTGACAGTTGGAACTGGTGCTCTCCACTCTCTGTCCTGTGACAGTTGGAATTGGTGCTCTCCACTCTCTGTCCTGTGACAGTGGGAACTGGTGCTCTCCACCCTCTGTCCTGTGACAGTTGGAACTGGTGCTCTCCACTCTCTGTCCTGTGACAGTGGGAACTGGTGCTCTCCACTCTCCCATCCTGTGACAGTTGGAATTGGTGCTCTCCACTCTCTGTCCTGTGACAGTTGGAACTGGTGCTCTCCACTCTCTGTCCTGTGACAGTTGGAACTGGTGCTCTCCACTCTCCCATCCTGTGACAGTTGGAATTGGTGCTCTCCACTCTCCCGTCCTGTGACAGTGGGAACTGGTGCTCTCCACTCTCTGTCCTGTGACAGTGGGAACTGGTGCTCTCCACTCTCCCATCCTGTGACAGTGGGAACTGGTGCTCTCCACTCTCTGTCCTGTGACAGTTGGAACTGGTGCTCTCCACTCTCTGTCCTGTGACAGTTGGAACTGGTGCTCTCCACTCTCTGTCCTGTGACAGTGGGAACTGGTCCTCTACACTCTCCCATCCTGTGACAGTTGGAATTGGTGCTCTCCACTCTCCCGTCCTGTGACAGTTGGAACTGGTGCTCTCCACTCTCCCGTCCTGTGACAGTTTGAACTGGTGCTCTCCACTCTCTGTCCTGTGACAGTTGGAACTGGTGCTCTCCACTCTCTGTCCTGTGACAGTTGGAACTGGTGCTCTCCACTCTCCCGTCCTGTGACAGTGGGAACTGGTGCTCTCCACTCTCTGTCCTGTGACAGTTGGAACTGGTGCTCTCCACTCTCCCGTCCTGTGACAGTGGGAACTGGTGCTCTCCACTCTCTGTCCTGTGACAGTTGGAACTGGTGCTCTCCACTCTCCCGTCCTGTGACAGTAGGAACTGGTGCTCTCCACTCTCTGTCCTGTGACAGTGGGAACTGGTGCTCTCCACTCTCTGTCCTGTGACAGTGGGAACTGGTGCTCTCCACTCTCTGTCCTGTGACAGTTGGAACTGGTGCTCTCCACTCTCTGTCCTGTGACAGTTGGAACTAGTGCTCTCCACTCTCCGTCCTGTGACAGTTGGAACTGGTGCTCTCCACTCTCTGTCCTGTGACAGTTGGAACTGGTGCTCTCCACTCTCTGTCCTGTGATAGTTGGAACTGGTGCTCTCCACTCTCTGTCCTGTGAGAGTTGGAACTGGTGCTCTCCACTCTCTGTCCTGTGACAGTGGGAACTGGTGCTCTCCACTCTCTGTCCTGTGAGAGTGGGAACTGGTGCTCTCCACTCTCTGTCCTGTGACAGTTGGAACTGGTGCTCTCCACTCTCTGTCCTGTGACAGTTGGAACTGGTGCTCTCCACTCTCTGTCCTGTGACAGTTGGAACTGGTGCTCTCCACTCTCCCGTCCTGTGACAGTGGGAACTGGTGCTCTCCACTCTCTGTCCTGTGACAGTGGGAACTGGTGCTCTCCACTCTCTGTCCTGTGACAGTTGGAACTGGTGCTCTCCACTCTCCCGTCCTGTGACAGTTGGAACTGGTGCTCTCCACTCTCCCGTCCTGTGACAGTGGGAACTGGTGCTCTCCACTCTCTGTCCTGTGACAGTTGGAACTGGTGCTCTCCACTCTCTGTCCTGTGACAGTTGGAACTGGTGCTCTCCACTCTCCCGTCCTGTGACAGTTGGAACTGGTGCTCTCCACTCTCCCGTCCTGTGACAGTGGGAACTGGTGCTCTCCACTCTCTGTCCTGTGACAGTTGGAGCTGGTGCTCTCCACTCTCTCTCCTGTGACAGTGGGAACTGGTGCTCTCCACTCTCTGTCCTGTGACAGTTGGAACTGGTGCTCTCCACTCTCTGTCCTGTGACAGTTGGAACTGGTGCTCTCCACTCTCTGTCCTGTGACAGTTGGAACTGGTGCTCTCCACTCTCTGTCCTGTGACAGTTGGAACTGGTGCTCTCCACTCTCTGTCCTGTGACAGTTGGAACTGGTGCTCTCCACTCTCTGTCCTGTGACAGTTGGAACTGGTGCTCTCCACTCTCTGTCCTGTGACAGTTGGAACTGGTGCTCTCCACTCTCTGTCCTGTGACAGTTGGAACTGGTGCTCTCCACTCTCTGTCCTGTGACAGTTGGAACTGGTGCTCTCCACTCTCTGTCCTGTGACAGTTGGAACTGGTGCTCTCCACTCTCCCGTCCTGTGACAGTTGGAACTGGTGCTCTCCACTCTCCCGTCCTGTGACAGTGGGAACTGGTGCTCTCCACTCTCTGTCCTGTGACAGTTGGAACTGGTGCTCTCCACTCTCTGTCCTGTGACAGTTGGAGCTGGTGCTCTCCACTCTCTGTCCTGTGACAGTTGGAACTGGTGCTCTCCACTCTCCCGTCCTGTGACAGTGGGAATTGTTGCTCTCCACTCTCTGTCCTGTGACAGTGGCAACTGGTGCTCTCCACTCTCTGTCCTGTGACAGTTGGAACTGGTGCTCTCCACTCTCTGTCCTGTGACAGTTGGAACTGGTGCTCTCCACTCTCTGTCCTGTGACAGTTGGAACTGGTGCTCTCCACGATCCCGTCCTGTGACAGTTGGAACTGGTGCTCTCCACTCTCCCGTCCTGTGACAGTGGGAACTGGTGCTCTCCAATCTCTCTCCTGTGACAGTGGCAACTGGTGCTCTCCACTCTCTGTCCTGTGACAGTTGGAACTGGTGCTCTCCACTCTCCCGTCCTGTGACAGTGGGAACTGGTGCTCTCCACTCTCTCTCCTGTGACAGTGGCAACTGGTGCTCTCCACTCTCTGTCCTGTGACAGTTGGAACTGGTGCTCTCCACTCTCTGTCCTGTGACAGTGGGAACTGGTGCTCTCCACTCTCCCGTCCTGTGACAGTTGGAACTGGTACTCTCCACTCTCCCGTCCTGTGACAGTTGGAAGTGGTGCTCTCCACTCTTCCGTCCTGTGACAGTTGGAACTGGTGCTCTCCACTCTCTGTCCTGTGACAGTTGGAACTTGTGCTCTCCACTCTCTGTCCTGTGACAGTTGGAACTGGTGCTCTCCACTCTCTGTCCTGTGACAGTGGGAACTGGTGCTCTCCACTCTCTGTCCTGTGACAGTGGGAACTGGTGCACTCCACTCTCTGTCCTGTGACAGTTGGAACTGGTGCTCTCCACTCTCTGTCCTGTGACAGTGGGAACTGGTGCTCTCCACTCTCTGTCCTGTGACAGTTGGAACTGGTGCTCTCCACTATCCCGTCCTGTGACAGTAGGAACTGGTGCTCTCCACTCTTCCGTCCTGTGACAGTTGGAACTGGTGCTCTCCACTCTCCCGTCCTGTGACAGTGGGAACTGGTGCTCTCCACTCTCCCGTCCTGTGACAGTGGGAACTGGTGCTCTCCACACTCCCGTCCTGTGACAGTGGGAACTGGTGCTCTCCACTCTCTGTCCTTTGACAGTTGGAACTGGTGCTCTCCACTCTCTCTCCTGTGACAGTTGGAACTGGTGATCTCCACTTTCCCGTCCTGTGACAGTTGGAACTGGTGCTCTCCACTCTCTGTCCTGTGACAGTTGGAACTGGTGCTCTCCACTCTCTGTCCTGTGACAGTTGGAACTGGTGCTCTCCACTCTCTGTCCTGTGACAGTGGGAACTGGTGCTCTCCACTCTCTGTCCTGTGACAGTTGGAACTGGTGCTCTCCACTCTCTGTCCTGTGACAGTTGGAACTGGTGCTCTCCACTCTCTGTCCTGTGACAGTGGGAACTGGTGCTCTCCACTCTCTGTCCTGTGACAGTTGGAACTGGTGCTCTCCACTCTCTGTCCTGTGACAGTGGGAACTGGTGCTCTCCACTCTCTGTCCTGTGACAGTTGGAACTGGTGCTCTCCACTCTCCCGTCCTGTGACAGTTGGAACTGGTGCTCTCCACTCTCTCTCTGTGACAGTGGGAACTGGTGCTCTCCACTCTCTGTCCTGTGACAGTTGGAACTGGTGCTCTCCACTCTCTGTCCTGTGACAGTTGGAACTGGTGCTCTCCACTCTCTGTCCTGTGACAGTGGGAACTGGTGCTCTCCACTCTCTGTCCTGTGACAGTTGGAACTGGTGCTCTCCACTCTCTGTCCTGTGACAGTGGGAACTGGTGCTCTCCACTCTCTGTCCTGTGACAGTTGGAACAGGTGCTCTCCACTCTCTCTCTGTGACAGTGGGAACTGGTGCTCTCCACTCTCTGTCCTGTGACAGTTGGAACTGGTGCTCTCCACTCTGTGTCCTGTGACAGTTGGAACTGGTGCTCTCCACTCTCTGTCCTGTGACAGTGGGAACTGGTGCTCTCCACTCTCTGTCCTGTGACAGTGGGAACTGGTGCTCTCCACTCTCTGTCCTGTGACAGTTGGAACTGGTGCTCTCCACTCTCTGTCCTGTGACAGTGGGAACTGGTGCTCTCCACTCTCCCGTCCTGTGACAGTTGGAACTGGTGCTCTCCACTCTCTGTCCTGTGACAGTGGGAACTGGTGCTCTCCACTCTCTGTCCTGTGACAGTTGGAACTGGTGCTCTCCACTCTCTGTCCTGTGACAGTTGGAACTGGTGCTCTCCACTCTCTGTCCTGTGACAGTGGGAACTGGTGCTCTCCACTCTCTGTCCTGTGACAGTTGGAACTGGTGCTCTCCACTCTCTGTCCTGTGACAGTTGGAACAGGTGCTCTCCACTCTCTGTCCTGTGACAGTTGGAACAGGTGCTCTCCACTCTCTGTCCTGTGACAGTGGGAACTGGTGCTCTCCACTCTCTGTCCTGTGACAGTGGGAACTGGTGCTCTCCACTCTCTGTCCTGTGACAGTTGGAACTGGTGCTCTCCACTCTCTGTCCTGTGACAGTGGGAACTGGTGCTCTCCACTCTCTCTCCTGTGACAGTCGGAACTGGTGCTCTCCACTCTCTGTCCTGTGACAGTTGGAACTGGTGCTCTCCACTCTCCCGTCCTGTGACAGTTGGAATTGGTGCTCTCCACTCTCCCGTCCTGTGACAGTTGGAACTGGTGCTCTCCACTCTCCCGTCCTGTGACAGTGGGAACTGGTGCTCTCCACTCTCTGTCCTGTGACAGTGGGAACTGGTGCTCTCCACTCTCTGTCCTGTGACAGTTGGAACTGGTGCTCTCCACTCTCTGTCCTTTGACAGTTGGAACTGGTGCTCTCCACTCTCTGTCCTGTGACAGTTGGAACTGGTGCTCTCCACTCTCTGTCCTGTGACAGTTGGAACTGGTGCTCTCCACTCTCTGTCCTGTGACAGTTGGAACTGGTGCTCTCCACTCTCTGTCCTGTGACAGTTGGAACTGGTGCTCTCCACTCTCTCTCCTGTGACAGTTGGAACTGGTGATCTCCACTCTCCCGTCCTGTGACAGTTGGAACTGGTGCTCTCCACTCTCTGTCCTGTGACAGTTGGAACTGGTGATCTCCACTCTCCCGTCCTGTGACAGTTGGAATTGGTGCTCTCCACTCTCCCGTCCTGTGACAGTGGGAACTGGTGCTCTCCACTCTCCCGTCCTGTGACAGTTGGAACTGGTGCTCTCCACTCTCTGTCCTGTGACAGTGGGAACTGGTGCTCTCCACTCTCTGTCCTGTGACAGTGGGAACTGGTGCTCTCCACTCTCTCTCCTGTGACAGTTGGAACTGGTGATCTCCACTCTCCCGTCCTGTGACAGTTGGAACTGGTGCTCTCCACTCTCTGTCCTGTGACAGTGGGAACTGGTGCTCTCCACTCTCTCTCCTGTGACAGTTGGAACTGGTGCTCTCCACTCTCCCGTCCTGTGACAGTTGGAACTGGTGCTCTCCACTCTCTGTCCTGTGACAGTGGGAACTGGTGCTCTCCACTCTCTGTCCTGTGACATTTGGAACTGGTGCTCTCCACTCTCCCGTCCTGTGACAGTTGGAACTGGTGCTCTCCACTCTCTGTCCTGTGACAGTTGGAACTGGTGCTCTCCACTCTCTGTCCTGTGACAGTTGGAACTGGTGCTCTCCACTCTCCCGTCCTGTGACAGTGGGTACTGGTGCTCTCCACTCTCTGTCCTGTGACAGTGGGAACTGGTGCTCTCCACTCTCCCGTCCTGTGACAGTGGGTACTGGTGCTCTCCACTCTCTGTCCTGTGACAGTTGGAACTGGTGCTCTCCACTCTCCCGTCCTGTGACAGTTGGAACTGGTGCTCTCCACTCTCTGTCCTGTGACAGTTGGAACTGGTGCTCTCCACTCTCTGTCCTGTGACAGTTGGAACTGGTGCTCTCCACTCTCTGTCCTGTGACAGTTGGAACTGGTGCTCTCCACTCTCCCGTCCTGTGACAGTGGGAACTGGTGCTCTCCACTCTCTGTCCTGTGACAGTGGGAACTGGTGCTCTCCACTCTCTGTCCTGTGACAGTTGGAACTGGTGCTCTCCACTCTCTGTCCTGTGACAGTTGGAACTGGTGCTCTCCACTCTCCCATCCTGTGACAGTTGGAACTGGTGCTCTCCACTCTCCCATCCTGTGACAGTTGGAACTGGTGCTCTCCACTCTCCCATCCTGTGACAGTTGGAACTGGTGCTCTCCACTCTCTGTCCTGTGACAGTGGGAACTGGTGCTCTCCACTCTCCCATCCTGTGACAGTTGGAACTGGTGCTCTCCACTCTCTGTCCTGTGACAGTTGGAACTGGTGCTCTCCACTCTCTGTCCTGTGACAGTGGGAACTGGTGCTCTCCACTCTCTGTCCTCTGACAGTGGGAACTGGTGCTCTCCACTCTCTGTCCTGTGACAGTTGGAACTGGTGCTCTCCACTCTCTGTCCTGTGACAGTTGGAACTGGTGCTCTCCACTCTCTGTCCTGTGACAGTTGGAACTGGTGATCTCCACTCTCCCGTCCTGTGACAGTGGGAACTGGTGCTCTCCACTCTCTGTCCTGTGACAGTTGGAACTGGTGCTCTCCACTCTCTGTCCTGTGACAGTTGGAACTGGTGCTCTCCACTCTCTGTCCTGTGACAGTTGGAACTGGTGCTCTCCACTCTCTGTCCTGTGACAGTTGGAACTGGTGCTCTCCACTCTCTGTCCTGTGACAGTTGGAACTGGTGCTCTCCACTCTCTGTCCTGTGACAGTGGGAACTGGTGCTCTCCACTCTCCCGTCCTGTGACAGTTGGAACTGGTGCTCTCCACTCTCCCATCCTGTGACAGTGGGAACTGGTGCTCTCCACTCTCTGTCCTGTGACAGTGGGAACTGGTGCTCTCCACTCTCTGTCCTGTGACAGTTGGAACTGGTGCTCTCCACTCTCTGTCCTGTGACAGTGGGAACTGGTGCTCTCCACTCTCCCGTCCTGTGACAGTTGGAACTGGTGCTCTCCACTCTCCCATCCTGTGACAGTGGGAACTGGTGCTCTCCACTCTCCCGTCCTGTGACAGTTGGAACTGGTGCTCTCCACTCTCCCATCCTGTGACAGTGGGAACTGGTGCTCTCCACTCTCTGTCCTGTGACAGTGGGAACTGGTGCTCTCCACTCTCTGTCCTGTGACAGTTGGAACTGGTGCTCTCCACTCTCCCGTCCTGTGACAGTTGGAACTGGTGCTCTCCACTCTCCCATCCTGTGACAGTGGGAACTGGTGCTCTCCACTCTCTGTCCTGTGACAGTGGGAACTGGTGCTCTCCACACTCTGTCCTGTGACAGTTGGAACTGGTGCTCTCCACTCTCTGTCCTGTGACAGTTGGAACTGGTGCTCTCCACTCTCTGTCCTGTGACCGTTGGAACTGGTGCTCTCCACTCTCTGTCCTGTGACAGTGGGAACTGGTGCTCTCCACTCTCTGTCCTGTGACAGTTGGAACTGGTGCTCTCCACTCTCTGTCCTGTGACAGTAGGAACTGGTGCTCTCCACTCTCTGTCCTGTGACAGTAGGAACTGGTGCTCTCCACTCTCTGTCCTGTGACAGTGGGAACTGGTGCTCTCCACTCTCTGTCCTGTGACAGTTGGAACTGGTGCTCTCCACTCTCTGTCCTGTGACAGTTGGAACTGGTGCTCTCCACTCTCTGTCCTGTGACAGTGGGAACTGGTGCTCTCCACTCTCTGTCCTGTGACAGTTGGAACTGGTGCTCTCCACTCTCTGTCCTGTGACAGTTGGAACTGGTGCTCTCCACACTCCTGTCCTGTGACAGTTGGAACTGGTGCTCTCCACTCTCTGTCCTGTGACAGTGGGAACTGGTGCTCTCCACTCTCTGTCCTGTGACAGTGGGAACTGGTGCTCTCCACTCTCTGTCCTGTGACAGTTGGAACTGGTGCTCTCCACTCTCCCGTCCTGTGACAGTGGGAACTGGTGCTCTCCACTCTCCCGTCCTGTGACAGTGGGAACTGGTGCTCTCCACTCTCTGTCCTGTGACAGTGGGAACTGGTGCTCTCCACTCTCTGTCCTGTGACAGTTGGAACTGGTGCTCTCCACTCTCTGTCCTGTGACAGTTGGAACTGGTGCTCTCCACTCTCCCGTCCTGTGACAGTTGGAACTGGTGCTCTCCACTCTCCTGTCCTGTGACAGTTGGAGCTGGTGCTCTCCACTCTCCCGTCCTGTGACAGTGGGAACTGGTGCTCTCCACTCTCTGTCCTGTGACAGTTGGAACTGGTGCTCTCCACTCTCTGTCCTGTGACAGTTGGAACTGGTGTTCTCCACTCTCCCGTCCTGTGACAGTTGGAACTGGTGCTCTCCACTCTCTGTCCTGTGACAGTTGGAACTGGTGCTCTCCACTCTCTGTCCTGTGACAGTTGGAACTGGTACTCTCCACTCTCTGTCCTGTGACAGTGGGAACTGGTGCTCTCCACTCTCTGTCCTGTGACAGTGGGAACTGGTGCTCTCCACTCTCTGTCCTGTGACAGTTGGAACTGGTGCTCTCCACTCTCCCGTCCTGTGACAGTGGGAACTGGTGCTCTCCACTCTCTGTCCTGTGACAGTGGGAACTGGTGCTCTCCACTCTCTGTCCTGTGACAGTTGGAACTGGTGCTCTCCACTCTCCCGTCCTGTGACAGTGGGAACTGGTGCTCTCCACTCTCTGTCCTGTGACAGTGGGAACTGGTGCTCTCCACTCTCCCGTCCTGTGACAGTTGGAACTGGTGCTCTCCACTCTCTGTCCTGTGACAGTTGGAACTGGTGCTCTCCACTCTCTGTCCTGTGACAGTGGGAACTGGTGCTCTCCACTCTCCCGTCCTGTGACAGTTGGAACTGGTGCTCTCCACTCTCCCGTCCTGTGACAGTTGGAACTGGTGCTCTCCACTCTCTGTCCTGTGACAGTTGGAACTGGTGCTCTCCACTCTCCCGTCCTGTGACAGTGGGAACTGGTGCTCTCCACTCTCCCGTCCTGTGACAGTTGGAACTGGTGCTCTCCACTCTCTGTCCTTTGACAGTTGGAACTGGTGCTCTCCACTCTCTGTCCTGTGACAGTGGGAACTGGTGCTCTCCACTCTCTGTCCTGTGACAGTGGGAACTGGTGCTCTCCACTCTCTGTCCTGTGACAGTTGGAACTGGTGCTCTCCACTCTCTGTCCTGTGACAGTTGGAACTGGTGCTCTCCACTCTCCTGTCCTGTGACAGTTGGAACTGGTGCTCTCCACTCTCTGTCCTGTGACAGTTGGAACTGGTGCTCTCCACTCTCCCGTCCTGTGACAGTTGGAACTGGTGCTCTCCACTCTCTGTCCTGTGACAGTGGGAACTGGTGCTCTCCACTCTCTGTCCTGTGACAGTTGGAACTGGTGCTCTCCACTCTCCCGTCCTGTGACAGTGGGAACTGGTGCTCTCCACTCTCTGTCCTGTGACAGTGGGAACTGGTGCTCTCCACTCTCTGTCCTGTGACAGTTGGAACTGGTGCTCTCCACTCTCTGTCCTGTGACAGCTGGAACTGGTGCTCTCCACTCTCTGTCCTGTGACAGTGGGAACTGGTGCTCTCCACTCTCCCGTCCTGTGACAGTTGGAACTGGTGCTCTCCACTCTCTGTCCTGTGACAGCTGGAACTGGTGCTCTCCACTCTCTGTCCTGTGACAGTGGGAACTGGTGCTCTCCACTCTCTGTCCTGTGACAGTTGGAACTGGTGCTCTCCACTCTCCCGTCCTGTGACAGTTGGAACTGGTGCTCTCCACTCTCTGTCCTGTGACAGTTGGAACTGGTGCTCTCCACTCTCTGTCCTGTGACAGTTGGAACTGTTGCTCTCCACTCTCTGTCCTGTGACAGTGGGAACTGGTGCTCTCCACTCTCTGTCCTGTGACAGTTGGAACTGGTGCTCTCCACTCTCCCGTCCTGTGACAGTTGGAACTGGTGCTCTCCACTCTCCCATCCTGTGACAGTGGGAACTGGTGCTCTCCAATCTCTGTCCTGTGACAGTGGGAACTGGTGCTCTCCACACTCTGTCCTGTGACAGTTGGAACTGGTGCTCTCCACTCTCTGTCCTGTGACAGTTGGAACTGGTGCTCTCCACTCTCTGTCCTGTGACCGTTGGAACTGGTGCTCTCCACTCTCTGTCCTGTGACAGTGGGAACTGGTGCTCTCCACTCTCTGTCCTGTGACAGTTGGAACTGGTGCTCTCCACTCTCTGTCCTGTGACAGTAGGAACTGGTGCTCTCCACTCTCTGTCCTGTGACAGTAGGAACTGGTGCTCTCCACTCTCTGTCCTGTGACAGTGGGAACTGGTGCTCTCCACTCTCTGTCCTGTGACAGTTGGAACTGGTGCTCTCCACTCTCTGTCCTGTGACAGTTGGAACTGGTGCTCTCCACTCTCTGTCCTGTGACAGTGGGAACTGGTGCTCTCCACTCTCTGTCCTGTGACAGTTGGAACTGGTGCTCTGCACTCTCTGTCCTGTGACAGTTGGAACTGGTGCTCTCCACACTCCTGTCCTGTGACAGTTGGAACTGGTGCTCTCCACTCTCTGTCCTGTGACAGTGGGAACTGGTGCTCTCCACTCTCTGTCCTGTGACAGTTGGAACTGGTGCTCTCCACTCTCCCGTCCTGTGACAGTGGGAACTGGTGCTCTCCACTCTCCCGTCCTGTGACAGTGGGAACTGGTGCTCTCCACTCTCTGTCCTGTGACAGTGGGAACTGGTGCTCTCCACTCTCTGTCCTGTGACAGTTGGAACTGGTGCTCTCCACTCTCTGTCCTGTGACAGTTGGAACTGGTTCTCTCCACTCTCTGTCCTGTGACAGTTGGAACTGGTGCTCTCCACTCTCCCGTCCTGTGACAGTTGGAACTGGTGCTCTCCACTCTCCTGTCCTGTGACAGTTGGAGCTGGTGCTCTCCACTCTCCCGTCCTGTGACAGTGGGAACTGGTGCTCTCCACTCTCTGTCCTGTGACAGTTGGAACTGGTGCTCTCCACTCTCTGTCCTGTGACAGTTGGAACTGGTGCTCTCCACTCTCCCGTCCTGTGACAGTTGGAACTGGTGCTCTCCACTCTCTGTCCTGTGACAGTTGGAACTGGTGCTCTCCACTCTCTGTCCTGTGACAGTTGGAACTGGTGCTCTCCACTCTCTGTCCTGTGACAGTTGGAACTGGTGCTCTCCACTCTCTGTCCTGTGACAGTATGAACTGGTGCTCCCCACTCTCTGTCCTGTGACAGTTGGAACTGGTGTTCTCCACTCTCTGTCCTGTGACAGTTGGAACTGGTACTCTCCACTCTCTGTCCTGTGACAGTGGGAACTGGTGCTCTCCACTCTCTGTCCTGTGACAGTGGGAACTGGTGCTCTCCACTCTCTGTCCTGTGACAGTTGGAACTGGTGCTCTCCACTCTCCCGTCCTGTGACAGTGGGAACTGGTGCTCTCCACTCTCTGTCCTGTGACAGTGGGAACTGGTGCTCTCCACTCTCTGTCCTGTGACAGTTGGAACTGGTGCTCTCCACTCTTCCGTTATGTGACAGTGGGAACTGGTGCTCTCCACTCTCTGTCCTGTGACATTGGGAACTGGTGCTCTCCACTCTCCCGTCCTGTGACAGTTGGAACTGGTGCT
Organism: Pristiophorus japonicus; assembly: GCF_044704955.1. NCBI lineage: Eukaryota > Metazoa > Chordata > Chondrichthyes > Pristiophoridae > Pristiophorus > Pristiophorus japonicus. The sequence goes on from NW_027251030.1 coordinate 29,780, forward strand.
CTCCACTCTCTGTCCTGTGACAGTTGGAACTGGTGCTCTCCACTCTCTGTCCGGTGACAGTGGGAACTGGTGCTCTCCACTCTCCCGTCCTGTGACAGTTGGAACTGGTGCTCTCCACTCTCCCGTCCTGTGACAGTTGGAACTGGTGCTCTCCACTCTCTGTCCTGTGACAGTTGGAACTGGTGCTCTCCACTCTCCCGTCCTGTGACAGTGGGAACTGGTGCTCTCCACTCTCCCGTCCTGTGACAGTTGGAACTGGTGCTCTCCACTCTCTGTCCTGTGACAGTTGGAACTGGTGCTCTCCACTCTCTGTCCTGTGACAGTGGGAACTGGTGCTCTCCACTCTCTGTCCTGTGACAGTGGGAACTGGTGCTCTCCACTCTCTGTCCTGTGACAGTTGGAACTGGTGCTCTCCACTCTCTGTCCTGTGACAGTTGGAACTGGTGCTCTCCACTCTCCTGTCCTGTGACAGTTGGAACTGGTGCTCTCCACTCTCTGTCCTGTGACAGTTGGAACTGGTGCTCTCCACTCTCCCGTCCTGTGACAGTTGGAACTGGTGCTCTCCACTCTCTGTCCTGTGACAGTGGGAACTGGTGCTCTCCACTCTCTGTCCTGTGACAGTTGGAACTGGTGCTCTCCACTCTCCCGTCCTGTGACAGTGGGAACTGGTGCTCTCCACTCTCTGTCCTGTGACAGTGGGAACTGGTGCTCTCCACTCTCTGTCCTGTGACAGTTGGAACTGGTGCTCTCCACTCTCTGTCCTGTGACAGCTGGAACTGGTGCTCTCCACTCTCTGTCCTGTGACAGTTGGAACTGGTGCTCTCCACTCTCCCGTCCTGTGACAGTTGGAACTGGTGCTCTCCACTCTCTGTCCTGTGACAGTTGGAACTGGTGCTCTCCACTCTCTGTCCTGTGACAGTTGGAACTGGTGCTCTCCACTCTCTGTCCTGTGACAGTTGGAACTGGTGCTCTCCACTCTCTGTCCTGTGACAGTTGGAACTGGTGCTCTCCACTCTCCCGTCCTGTGATAGTGGGAACTGGTGCTCTCCACTCTCTGCCCTGTGACAGTTGGAACTGGTGCTCTCCACTCTCTGTCCTGTGACAGTGGGAACTGGAGCTGTCCACTCTCCCGTCCTGTGACAGTGGGAACTGGAGCTCTCCACTCTCCCGTCCTGTGACAGTTGGAACTGGTACTCTCCACTCTCTGTCCTGTGACAGTGGGAACTGGTGCTCTCCACTCTCTGTCCTGTGACAGTGGGAACTGGTGCTCTCCACTCTCTGTCCTGTGACAGTTGGAACTGGTGCTCTCCACTCTCTGTCCTGTGACAGTTGGAACTGGTGCTCTCCACTCTCTGTCCTGTGACAGTTGGAACTGGTACTCTCCACTCTCTGTCCTGTGACAGTTGGAACTGGTGTTCTCCACTCTCTGTCCTGTGACAGTTGGAACTGGTGCTCTCCACTCTCTGTCCTGTGACAGTTGGAACTGGTGCTCTCCACTCTCCCGTCCTGTGACAGTTGGAACTGGTGCTCTCCACTCTCTGTCCTGCGACAGTGGGAACTGGTGCTCTCCACTCTCTGTCCTGTGACAGTGGGAACTGGTGCTCTCCACTCTCTGTCCTGTGACAGTTGGAACTGGTGCTCTCCACTCTCTGTCCTGTGACAGTTGGAACTGGTGCTCTCCACTCTCTGTCCTGTGACAGTTGGAACTGGTGCTCTGCACTCTCCCGTCCTGTGACAGTTGGAACTGGTGCTCTCCACTCTCTGTCCTGTGACAGTTGGAACTGGTGCTCTCCACTCTCCCGTCCTGTGACAGTTGGAACTGGTGCTCTCCACTCTCTCTCCTGTGACAGTTGGAGCTGGTGCTCTCCACTCTCTGTCCTGTGACAGTGGGAACTGGTGCTCTCCACTCTCTGTCCTGTGACAGTTGGAACTGGTGCTCTCCACTCTCTGTCCTGTGACAGTGGGAACTGGTGCTCTCCACTCTCTGTCCTGTGACAGTGGGAACTGGTGCTCTCCACTCTCCCGTCCTGTGACAGTTGGAACTGGTGCTCTCCACTCTCTCTCCTGTGACAGTTGGAACTGGTGCTCTCCACTCTCTGTCCTGTGACAGTTGGAACTGGTGCTCTCCACTCTCTGTCCTGTGACAGTAGGAACTGGTGCTCTCCACTCTCTGTCCTGTGACAGTTGGAACTGGTGCTCTCCACTCTCTGTCCTGTGACAGTGGGAACTGGTGCTCTCCACGCTCCCGTCCTGTGACAGTTGGAACTTGTGCTCTCCACTCTCCCGTCCTGTGACAGTTGGAACTGGTGCTCTCCACTCTCTGTCCTGTGACAGTAGGAACTGGTGCTCTCCACTCTCTGTCCTGTGACAGTTGGAACTGGTGCTCTCCACTCTCTGTCCTGTGACAGTGGGAACTGGTGCTCTCCACGCTCCCGTCCTGTGACAGTTGGAACTTGTGCTCTCCACTCTCCCGTCCTGTGACAGTTGGAACTGGTGCTCTCCACTCTCTCTCCTGTGACAGTTGGAACTGGTGCTCTCCACTCTCTGTCCTGTGACAGTTGGAACTGGTGCTCTCCACTCTCTGTCCTGTGACAGTTGGAACTGGTGCTCTCCACTCTCTGTCCTGTGACAGTTGGAACTGGTGCTCTCCACTCTCCCGTCCTGTGACAGTTGGAACTGGTGCTCTCCACTCTCCCGTCCTGTGACAGTGGGAACTGGTGCTCTCCACTCTCTGTCCTGTGACAGTTGGAACTGGTGCTCTCCACTCTCTGTCCTGTGACAGTGGGAACTGGTGCTCTCCACGCTCCCGTCCTGTGACAGTTGGAACTTGTGCTCTCCACTCTCCCGTCCTGTGACAGTTGGAACTGGTGCTCTCCACTCTCTGTCCTGTGACAGTTGGAACTGGTGCTCTCCACTCTCTCTCCTGTGACAGTTGGAACTGGTGCTCTCCACTCTCTGTCCTGTGACAGTTGGAACTGGTGCTCTCCACTCTCTGTCCTGTGACAGTGGGAACTGGTGCTCTCCACTCTCTGTCCTGTGACAGTTGGAACTGGTGCTCTCCACTCTCTGTCCTGTGACAGTTGGAACTGGTGTTCTCCACTCTCTGTCCTGTGACAGTTGGAACTGGTGCTCTCCACTCTCTCTCCTGTGACAGTTGGAACTGGTGCTCTCCACTCTCTGTCCTGTGACAGTTGGAACTGGTGCTCTCCACTCTCTGTCCTGTGACAGTTGGAACTGGTGCTCTCCACTCTCTGTCCTGTGACAGTTGGAACTGGTGCTCTCCACTCTCTGTCCTGTGACAGTTGGAACTGGTGCTCTCCACTCTCCCGTCCTGTGACAGTTGGAACTGGTGCTCTCCACTCTCCCGTCCTGTGACAGTGGGAACTGGTGCTCTCCACTCTCTGTCCTGTGACAGTTGGAACTGGTGCTCTCCACTCTCTGTCCTGTGACAGTGGGAACTGGTGCTCTCCACGCTCCCGTCCTGTGACAGTTGGAACTTGTGCTCTCCACTCTCCCGTCCTGTGACAGTTGGAACTGGTGCTCTCCACTCTCTCTCCTGTGACAGTTGGAACTGGTGCTCTCCACTCTCTGTCCTGTGACAGTTGGAACTGGTGCTCTCCACTCTCTGTCCTGTGACAGTGGGAACTGGTGCTCTCCACTCTCTGTCCTGTGACAGTTGGAACTGGTGCTCTCCACTCTCCCGTCCTGTGACAGTTGGAACTGGTGCTCTCCACTCTCCCGTCCTGTGACAGTGGGAACTGGTGCTCTCCACTCTCTGTCCTGTGACAGTGGGAACTGGTGCTCTCCACTCTCTGTCCTGTGACAGTTGGAACTGGTGCTCTCCACTCTCTGTCCTGTGACAGTGGGAACTGGTGCTCTACACTCTCTCTCCTGTGACAGTTGGAACTGGTGCTCTCCACTCTCTGTCCTGTGACAGTTGGAACTGGTGCTCTCCACTCTCTGTCCTGTGACAGTTGGAACTGGTGCTCTCCACTCTCTGTCCTGTGACAGTGGGAACTGGTGCTCTCCACTCTCTGTCCTGTGACAGTTGGAACTGGTGCTCTCCACTCTCTGTCCTGTGACAGTTGGAACTGGTGCTCTCCACTCTCTGTCCTGTGACAGTGGGAACTGGTACTCTCCACTCTCTCCCCTGTGACAGTGGGAACTGGTGCTCTCCACTCTCCCGTCCTGTGACAGTTGGAACTGGTGCTCTCCACTCTCTCTCCTGTGACAGTGGGAACTGGTGCTCTCCACTCTCTGTCCTGTGACAGTTGGAACTGGTGCTCTCCACTCTCTGTCCTGTGACAGTTGGAACTGGTGCTCTCCACTCTCCCGTCCTGTGACAGTTGGAACTGGTGCTCTCCACTCTCTCTCCTGTGACAGTGGGAACTGGTGCTCTCCACTCTCTGTCCTGTGACAGTTGGAACTGGTGCTCTCCACTCTCTGTCCTGTGACAGTGGGAACTGGTACTCTCCACTCTCTCCCCTGTGACAGTGGGAACTGGTGCTCTCCACTCTCCCGTCCTGTGACAGTTGGAACTGGTGCTCTCCACTCTCTCTCCTGTGACAGTGGGAACTGGTGCTCTCCACTCTCTGTCCTGTGACAGTGGGAACTGGTGCTCTCCACTCTCTGTCCTGTGACAGTGGGAACTGGTGCTCTCCACTCTCTGTCCTGTGACAGTGGGAACTGGTGCTCTCCACTCTCCCGTCCTGTGACAGTGGGAACTGGTGCTCTCCACTCTCTGTCCTGTGACAGTTGGAACTGGTGCTCTCCACTCTCTGTCCTGTGACAGTTGGAACTGGTGCTCTCCACTCTCCCGTCCTGTGACAGTTGGAACTGGTGCTCTCCACTCTCCCGTCCTGTGACAGTTGGAACTGGTGCTCTCCACTCTCCCGTCCTGTGACAGTTGGAACTGGTGCTCTCCACTCTCCCGTCCTGTGACAGTTGGAACTGGTGCTCTCCACTCTCTGTCCTGTGACAGTTGGAACTGGTGCTCTCCACTCTCTCTCCTGTGACAGTTGGAACTGGTGCTCTCCACTCTCTGTCCTGTGACAGTTGGAACTGGTGCTCTCCACTCTCCCGTCCTGTGACAGTGGGAACTGGTGCTCTCCACTCTCTGTCCTGTGACAGTGGGAACTGGTGCTCTCCACTCTCTCTCCTGTGACAGTTGGAACTGGTGCTCTCCACTCTCTGTCCTGTGACAGTTGGAACTGGTGCTCTCCACTCTCCCGTCCTGTGACAGTTGGAACTGGTGCTCTCCACTCTCTCTCCTGTGACAGTTGGAACTGGTGCTCTCCACTCTCTGTCCTGTGACAGTGGGAACTGGTGCTCTCCACTCTCTGTCCTGTGACAGTGGGAACTGGTGCTCTCCACTCTCTGTCCTGTGACAGTGGGAACTGGTGCTCTCCACTCTCCCGTCCTGTGACAGTGGGAACTGGTGCTCTCCACTCTCTCTCCTGTGACAGTTGGAACTGGTGCTCTCCACTCTCTGTCCTGTGACAGTTGGAACTGGTGCTCTCCACTCTCTGTCCTGTGACAGTTGGAACTGGTGCTCTCCACTCTCCCGTCCTGTGACAGTTGGAACTGGTGCTCTCCACTCTCTGTCCTGTGACAGTTGGAACTGGTGCTCTCCACTCTCTCGTCCTGTGACAGTTGGAACTGGTGCTCTCCACTCTCTGTCCTGTGACAGTTGGAACTGGTGCTCTCCACTCTCTGTCCTGTGACAGTGGGAACTGGTGCTCTCCACTCTCTGTCCTGTGACAGTGGGAACTGGTGCTCTCCACTCTCTGTCCTGTGACAGTTGGAACTGGTGCTCTCCACTCTCCCGTCCTGTGACAGTGGGAACTGGTGCTCTCCACTCTCTCTCCTGTGACAGTTGGAACTGGTGCTCTCCACTCTCTGTCCTGTGACAGTTGGAACTGGTGCTCTCCACTCTCTGTCCTGTGACAGTGGGAACTGGTGCTCTCCACTCTCCCGTCCTGTGACAGTGGGAACTGGTGCTCTCCACTCTCTGTCCTGTGACAGTTGGAACTGGTGCTCTCCACTCTCTGTCCTGTGACAGTTGGAACTGGTGCTCTCCACTCTCTGTCCTGTGACAGTGGGAACTGGTGCTCTCCACTCTCTGTCCTGTGACAGTTGGGAACTGGTGCTCTCCACTCTCTGTCCTGTGACAGTTGGAACTGGTGCTCTCCACTCTCTGTCCTGTGACAGTGGGAACTGGTGCTCTCCACTCTCTGTCCTGTGACAGTGGGAACTGGTGCTCTCCACTCTCTGTCCTGTGACAGTTGGAACTGGTGCTCTCCACTCTCCGTCCTGTGACAGTTGGAACTGGTGCTCTCCACTCTCTGTCCTGTGACAGTTGGAACTGGTGCTCTCCACTCTCTGTCCTGTGACAGTTGGAACTGGTGCTCTCCACTCTCTGTCCTGTGACAGTGGGAACTGGTGCTCTCCACTCTCTCGTCCTGTGACAGTTGGAACTGGTGCTCTCCACTCTCCCGTCCTGTGACAGTTGGAACTGGTGCTCTCCACTCTCTCTCCTGTGACAGTGGGAACTGGTGCTCTCCACTCTCCCGTCCTGTGACAGTTGGAACTGGTGCTCTCCACTCTCTGTCCTGTGACAGTGGGAACTGGTGCTCTCCACTCTCCCGTCCTGTGACAGTGGGAACTGGTGCTCTCCACTCTCCGTCCTGTGACAGTTGGAACTGGTGCTCTCCACTCTCCCGTCCTGTGACAGTTGGAACTGGTGCTCTCCACTCTCTCTCCTGTGACAGTGGGAACTGGTGCTCTCACTCTCTGTCCTGTGACAGTTGGAACTGGTGCTCTCCACTCTCTGTCCTGTGTGTCCTGTGACAGTGGGAACTGGTGCTCTCCACTCTCTGTCCTGTGACAGTTGGAACTGGTGCTCTCCACTCTCCCGTCCTGTGACAGTTGGAACTGGTGCTCTCCACTCTCCCGTCCTGTGACAGTTGGAACTGGTGCTCTCCACTCTCCCGTCCTGTGACAGTTGGAACTGGTGCTCTCCACTCTCTGTCCTGTGACAGTGGGAACTGGTGCTCTCCACTCTCCCGTCCTGTGAGAGTTGGAACTGGTGCTCTCCACTCTCTGTCCTGTGACAGTGGGAACTGGTGCTCTCCACTCTCCCGTCCTGTGACAGTTGGAACTGGTGCTCTCCACTCTCTGTCCTGTGACAGTGGGAACTGGTGCTCTCCACTCTCCCGTCCTGTGACAGTGGAACTGGTGCTCTCCACTCTCTGTCCTGTGACAGTTGGAACTGGTGCTCTCCACTCTCTGTCCTGTGACAGTGGGAACTGGTGCTCTCCACTCTCTGTCCTGTGACAGTTGGAACTGGTGCTCTCCACTCTCCCGTCCTGTGACAGTTGGAACTGGTGCTCTCCACTCTCCTGTCCTGTGACAGTTGGAACTGGTGCTCTCCACTCTCCCGTCCTGTGACAGTTGGAACTGGTGCTCTCCACTCTCTCTCCTGTGACAGTTGGAACTGGTGCTCTCCACTCTCTGTCCTGTGACAGTTGGAACTCCACTCTCCCGTCCTGTGACAGTTGGAACTGGTGCTCTCCACTCTCTCTCCTGTGACAGTTGGAACTGGTGCTCTCCACTCTCTGTCCTGTGACAGTTGGAACTGGTGCTCTCCACTCTCTGTCCTGTGACAGTGGGAACTGGTGCTCTCCACTCTCTGTCCTGTGACAGTGGGAACTGGTGCTCTCCACTCTCCCGTCCTGTGACAGTGGGAACTGGTGCTCTCCACTCTCTGTCCTGTGACAGTTGGAACTGGTGCTCTCCACTCTCCCGTCCTGTGACAGTTTGAACTGGTGCTCTCCACTCTCCCGTCCTGTGACAGTTTGAACTGGTGCTCTCCACTCTCTGTCCTGTGACAGTTGGAACTGGTGCTCTCCACTCTCCCGTCCTGTGACAGTGGGAACTGGTGCTCTCCACTCTCTGTCCTGTGACAGTGGGAACTGGTGCTCTCCACTCTCTGTCCTGTGACAGTGTGAACTGGTGCTCTCCACTCTCTGTCCTGTGACAGTTGGAACTGGTGCTCTCCACTCTCTGTCCTGTGACATTGGGAACTGGTGCTCTCCACTCTCCTGTCCTGTGACAGTGGGAACTGGTGCTCTCCACTCTCTGTCCTGTGACAGTGTGAACTGGTGCTCTCCACTCTCTGTCCTGTGACAGTTGGAACTGGTGCTCTCCACTCTCTGTCCTGTGACAGTTGGAACTGGTGCACTCCACTCTCTGTCCTGTGACATTTGGAACTGGTGCTCTCAACTCTCCCGTCCTGTGACAGTTGGAACTGGTGCTCTCCACTCTCTGTCCTGTGACAGTGGGAACTGGTGCTCTCCACTCTCTGTCCTGTGACAGTGGGAACTGGTGCTCTCCACTCTCTGTCCTGTGACAGTGGGAACTGGTGCTCTCCACTCTCTGTCCTGTGACAGTTGGAACTGGTGCTCTCCACTCTCTGTCCTGTGACAGTGGGAACTGGTGCTCTCCACTCTCTGTCCTGTGACAGTTGGAACTGGTGCTCTCCACTCTCTGTCCTGTGACAGTGGGAACTGGTGCTCTCCACTCTCTGTCCTGTGACAGTGGGAACTGGTGCTCTCCACTCTCTGTCCTGTGACAGTGGGAACTGGTGCTCTCCACTCTCTGTCCTGTGACAGTGGGAACTGGTGCTCTCCACTCTCTGTCCTGTGACAGTTGGAACTGGTGCTCTCCACTCTCTGTCCTGTGACAGTGGGAACTGGTGCTCTCCACTCTCTGTCCTGTGACAGTGGGAACTGGTGCTCTCCACTCTCTGTCCTGTGACAGTAGGAACTGGTGCTCTCCACTCTCTGTCCTGTGACAGTGGGAACTGGTGCTCTCCACTCTCTGTCATGTGACAGTTGGAACTGGTGCTCTCCACTCTCTGTCCTGTGACAGTTGGAACTGGTGCTCTCCACTCTCCCGTCCTGTGACAGTTGGAACTGGTGCTCTCCACTCTCCCGTCCTGTGACAGTGGGAACTGGTGCTCTCCACTCTCCCGTCCTGTGACAGTTGGAACTGGTGCTCTCCACTCTCCCGTCCTGTGACAGTTGGAACTGGTGCTCTCCACTCTCTGTCCTGTGACAGTTGGAACTGGTGCTCTCCACTCTCCCGTCCTGTGACAGTGGGAACTGGTGCTCTCCACTCTCTGTCCTGTGACAGTGGGAACTGGTGCTCTCCACTCTCCCGTCCTGTGACAGTTGGAACTGGTGCTCTCCACTCTCCCGTCCTGTTACAGTTGGAACTGGTGCTCTCCACTCTCTGTCCTGTGACAGTGGGAACTGGTGCTCTCCACTCTCCCGTCCTGTGACAGTTGGAACTTGTGCTCTCCACTCTCTGTCGTGTGACAGTTGGAACTGGTGCTCTCCACTCTCTGTCCTGTGACAGTTGGAACTGGTGCTCTCCACTCTCTGTCCTGTGACAGTGGGAACTGGTGCTCTCCACTCTCTGTCCTGTGACAGTGGGAACTGGTGCTCTCCACTCTCTGTCCTGTGACAGTTGGAACTGGTGCTCTCCACTCTCTGTCCTGTGACAGTTGGAACTGGTGCTCTCCACTCTCCCGTCCTGTGACAGTTGGAACTGGTGCTCTCCACTCTCTGTCCTGTGACAGTTGGAACTGGTGCTCTCCACTCTCTGTCCTGTGACAGTGGGAACTGGTGCTCTCCATTCTCTGTCCTGTGACAGTGGGAACTGGTGCTCTCCACTCTCTGTCCTGTGACAGTTGGAACTGGTGCTCTCCACTCTCCTCTGTCCTGTGACAGTTGGAACTGGTGCTCTCCACTCTCCCGTCCTGTGACAGTGGGAACTGGTGCTCTCCACTCTCCCGTCCTGTGACAGTGGGAACTGGTGCTCTCCACTCTCTGTCCTGTGACAGTTGGAACTGGTGTCTCCACTCTCTGTCCTGTGACAGTGTGAACTGGTGCTCTCCACTCTCCCGTCCTGTGACAGTGGGAACTGGTGCTCTCCACTCTCTGTCCTGTGACAGTTGGAACTGGTGCTCTCCACTCTCTGTCCTGTGACAGTGGGAACTGGTGCTCTCCACTCTCCCGTCCTGTGTCAGTTTGAACTGGTGCTCTCCACTCTCTGTCCTGTGACAGTTGGAACTGGTGCTCTCCACTCTCCCGTCCTGTGACAGTTGGAACTGGTGCTCTCCACTCTCCCGTCCTGTGACAGTTGGAACTGGTGCTCTCCACTCTCCCGTCCTGTGACAGTTGGAACTGGTGCTCTCCACTCTCTGTCCTGTGACAGTGGGAACTGGTGCTCTCCACTCTCCCGTCCTGTGACAGTTGGAACTGGTGCTCTCCACTCTCTGTCCTGTGACAGTTGGAACTGGTGCTCTCCACTCTCTGTCCTGTGACAGTGGGAACTGGTGCTCTCCACTCTCCCGTCCTGTGTCAGTTTGAACTGGTGCTCTCCACTCTCTGTCCTGTGACAGTTGGAACTGGTGCTCTCCACTCTCCCGTCCTGTGACAGTTGGAACTGGTGCTCTCCATTCTCCCGTCCTGTGACAGTTGGAACTGGTGCTCTCCACTCTCCCGTCCTGTGACAGTTGGAACTGGTGCTCTCCACTCTCTGTCCTGTGACAGTGGGAACTGGTGCTCTCCACTCTCTGTCCTGTGACAGTTGGAACTGGTGCTCTCCACTCTCTGTCCTGTGACAGTGGGAACTGGTGCTCTCCACTCTCTCTCCTGTGACAGTGGGAACTGGTGCTCTCCACTCTCTGTCCTGTGACAGTGGGAACTGGTGCTCTCCACTCTCTGTCCTGTGACAGTGGGAACTGGTGCTCTCCACTCTCTGTCCTGTGACAGTGGGAACTGGTGCTCTCCACTCTCTGTCCTGTGACAGTGGGAACTGGTGCTCTCCACTCTCCCATCCTGTGACAGTGGGAACTGGTGCTCTCCACTCTCCCGTCCTGTGACAGTGGGAACTGGTGCTCTCCACTCTCTGTCCTGTGACAGTGGGAACTGGTGCTCTCCACTCTCTGTCCTGTGACAGTTGGAACTGGTGCTCTCCACTCTCCCATCCTGTGACAGTGGGAACTGGTGCTCTCCACTCTCCCGTCCTGTGACAGTTGGAACTGGTGCTCTCCACTCTCCCATCCTGTGACAGTGGGAACTGGTGCTCTCCACTCTCCCGTCCTGTGACAGTTGGAACTGGTGCTCTCCACTCTCCCCTCCTGTGACAGTTGGAACTGGTGCTCTCCACTCTCCCGTCCTGTGACAGTTGGAACTGGTGCACTCCACTCTCTGTCCTGCGACAGTTGGAACTGGTGCTCTCCACTCTCCCGTCCTGTGACAGTGGGAACTGGTGCTCTCCACTCTCCCGTCCTGTGACAGTTGGAACTGGTGCTCTCCACTCTCCCGTCCTGTGACAGTTGGAACTGGTGCTCTCCACTCTCTGTCCTGTGACAGTTGGAACTGGTGCTCTCCACTCTCCCGTCCTGTGACAGTGGGAACTGGTGCTCTCCACTCTCCCGTCCTGTGACAGTTGGAACTGGTGCACTCCACTCTCTGTCCTGTGACAGTGGGAACTGGTGCTCTCCACTCTCCCGTCCTGTGACAGTGGGAACTGGTGCTCTCCACTCTCCCGTCCTGTGACAGTTGGAACTGGTACTCTCGACTCTCTGTCCTGTGACAGTTGGAACTGGTGCTCTCCACTCTCCCGTCCTGTGACAGTTGGAACTGGTGCTCTCCACTCTCCCGTCCTGTGACAGTTGGAACTGGTGCACTCCACTCTCTGTCCTGTGACAGTGGGAACTGGTGCTCTCCACTCTCCCGTCCTGTGACAGTGGGAACTGGTGCTCTCCACTCTCCCGTCCTGTGACAGTTGGAACTGGTACTCTCGACTCTCTGTCCTGTGACAGTTGGAACTGGTGCTCTCCACTCTCTGTCCTGTGACAGAGGGAACTGGTGCTCTCCACTCTCCCGTCCTGTGACAGTTGGAACTGGTGCTCTCCACTCTCTGTCCTGTGACAGTGGGAACTGGTGCTCTCCACTCTCTGTCCTGTGACAGTGGGAACTGGTGCTCTCCACTCTCCCGTCCTGTGACAGTGGGAACTGGTGCTCTCCACTCTCCCGTCCTGTGACAGTGGGAACTGGTGCTCTCCACTCTCTGTCCTGTGACAGTTGGAACTGGTGCTCTCCACTCTCTGTCCTGTGACAGTTGGAACTGGTGCTCTCCACTCTCTGTCCTGTGACAGTTGGAACTGGTGCTCTCCACTCTCCCGTCCTGTGACAGTTGGAACTGGTGCTCTCCACTCTCCCGTCCTGTGACAGTTGGAACTGGTGCTCTCCACTCTCTGTCCTGTGACAGTTGGAACTGGTGCTCTCCACTCTCTGTCCTGTGACAGTGGGAACTGATGCTCTCCACTCTCTGTCCTGTGACAGTGGGAACTGGTGCTCTCCACTCTCTGTCCTGTGACAGTTGGAACTGGTGCTCTCCACTCTCTCTCCTGTGACAGTGGGAACTGGTGCTCTCCACTATCTGTCCTGTGACAGTGGGAACTGGTGCTCTCCACTCTCTGTCCTGTGACAGTGGGAACTGGTGCTCTCCACTCTCCCGTCCTGTGACAGTGGGAACTGGTGCTCTCCACTCTCCCATCCTGTGACAGTTGGAACTGGTGCTCTCCACTCTCCCGTCCTGTGACAGTGGGAACTGGTGCTCTCCACTCTCTGTCCTGTGACAGTTGGAACTGGTGCTCTCCACTCTCTGTCCTGTGACAGTTGGAACTGGTGCTCTCCACTCTCCCGTCCTGTGACAGTTGGAACTGGTGCTCTCCACTCTCTGTCCTGTGACAGTTGGAACTGGTGCTCTCCATTCTCCCGTCCTGTGACAGTTGGAACTGGTGCTCTCCACTCTCTGTCCTGTGACAGTTGGAACTGGTGCTCTCCACTCTCCCGTCCTGTGACAGTGGGAACTGGTGCTCTCCACTCTCTGTCCTGTGACAGTTGGAACTGGTGCTCTCCACTCTCTGTCCTGTGACAGTTTGAACTGGTGCTCTCCATTCTCCCGTCCTGTGACAGTGGGAACTGGTGCTCTCCACTCTCTGTCCTGTGACAGTTGGAACTGGTGCTCTCCACTCTCTGTCCTGTGACAGTTGGAACTGGTGCTCTCCACTCTCTGTCCTGTGACAGTTGGAACTGGTGCTCTCCACTCTCCCGTCCTGTGACAGTTGGAACTGGTGCTCTCCACTCTCTGTCCTGTGACAGTTGGAACTGGTGCTCTCCACTCTCTGTCCTGTGACAGTTTGAACTGGTGCTCTCCATTCTCCCGTCCTGTGACAGTGGGAACTGGTGCTCTCCACTCTCTGTCCTGTGACAGTTGGAACTGGTGCTCTCCACTCTCTGTCCTGTGACAGTTGGAACTGGTGCTCTCCACTCTCTGTCCTGTGACAGTGGGAACTGGTGCTCTCCACTCTCTGTCCTGTGACAGAGGGAACTGGTGCTCTCCACTCTCTCTCCTGTGACAGTTGGAACTGGTGCTCTTACTCTCTGTCCTGTGACAGAGGGAACTGGTGCTCTCCACTCTCTCTCCTGTGACAGTTGGAACTGCTGCTCTCCACTCTCTGTCCTGTGACAGTTGGAACTGGTGCTCTCCACTCTCTGTCCTGTGACAGAGGGAACTGGTGCTCTCCACTCTCTCTCCTGTGACAGTTGGAACTGGTGCTCTCCACTCTCTGTCCTGTGACAGTGGGAACTGGTGCTCTCCACTCTCTCTCCTGTGACAGTTGGAACTGGTGCTCTCCACTCTCTGTCCTGTGACAGTGGGAACTGGTGCTCTCCACTCTCTGTCCTGTGACAGTAGGAACTGGTGCTCTCCACTCTCCCGTCCTGTGACAGTTGGAACTGGTGCTCTCCACTCTCTGTCCTGTGACAGTGGGAACTGGTGCTCTCCACTCTCTGTCCTGTGACAGTTGGAACTGGTGCTCTCCACTCTCTGTCCTGTGACAGTTGGAACTGGTGCTCTCCACTCTCCCGTCCTGTGACAGTTGGAACTGGTGCTCTCCACTCTCTGTCCTGTGACAGTTGGAACTGGTGCTCTCCACTCTCTGTCCTGTGACAGTTGGAACTGGTGCTCTCCACTCTCCCGTCCTGTGACAGTGGGAACTGGTGCTCTCCACTCTCCCGTCCTGTGACAGTGGGAACTGGTGCTCTCCACTCTCCCGTCCTGTGACAGTGGGAACTGGTGCTCTCCACTCTCCCGTCCTGTGACAGTGGGAACTGGTGCTCTCCACTCTCTGTCCTGTGACAGTTGGAGCTGGTGCTCTGCACTCTCCCGTCCTGTGACAGTGGGAACTGGTGCTCTCCACTCTCCCGTCCTGTGACAGTGGGAACTGGTGCTCTCCACTCTCTGTCCTGTGACAGTTGGAGCTGGTGCTCTCCACTCTCCCGTCCTGTGACAGTTGGAACTGGTGCTCTCCATTCTCCCGTCCTGTGACAGTTGGAACTGGTGCTCTCCACTCTCTGTCCTGTGACAGTTGGAACTGGTGCTCTCCACTCTCCCGTCCTGTGACAGTTGGAACTGGTGCTCTCCACTCTCCCGTCCTGTGACAGTTGGAACTGGTGCTCTCCACTCTCTGTCCTGTGACAGTTGGAACTGGTGCTCTCCACTCTCTGTCCTGTGACAGTTGGAGCTGGTGCTCTCCACTCTCCCGTCCTGTGACAGTGGGAACTGGTGCTCTCCACTCTCCCGTCCTGTGACAGTGGGAACTGGTGCTCTCCACTCTCTGTCCTGTGACAGTTGGAGCTGGTGCTCTCCACTCTCCCGTCCTGTGACAGTGGGAACTGGTGCTCTCCACTCTCCCGTCCTGTGACAGTTGGAACTGGTGCTCTCCACTCTCTGTCCTGTGACAGTGGGAACTGGTGCTCTCCACTCTCACGTCCTGTGACAGTTGGAACTGGTGCTCTCCACTCTCTGTCCTGTGACAGTTGGAACTGGTGCTCTCCACTCTCCCGTCCTGTGACAGTTGGAACTGGTGCTCTCCACTCTCTGTCCTGTGACAGTTGGGACTGGTGCTCTCCACTTTCCGTCCTGTGACAGTTGGAACTGGTGCTCTCCACTCTCTCTCCTGTGACAGTTGGAACTGGTGCTCTCCACTCTCTGTCGTGTGACAGTTGGAACTGGTGCTCTCCACTCTCCCGTCCTGTGACAGTAGGAACTGGTGCTCTCCACTCTCCCGTCCTGTGACAGTGGGAACTGGTGCTCTCCACTCTCCCGTCCTGTGACAGTTGGAACTGGTGCTCTCCACTCTCTGTCCTGTGACAGTGGGAACTGGTGCTCTCCACTCTCTGTCCTGTGACAGTTGGAACTGGTGCTCTCCACTCTCTGTCCTGTGACAGTGGGAACTGGTGCTCTCCACTCTCTGTCCTGTGACAGTTGGAACTGGTGCTCTCCACTCTCTGTCCTGTGACAGTTGGAACTGGTGCTCTCCACTCTCTGTCCTGTGACAGTTGGAACTGGTGCTCTCCACCCTCCCGTCCTGTGACAGTTGGAACTGGTGCTCTCCACTCTCTGTCCTGTGACAGTTGGAACTGGTGCTCTCCACTCTCCCGTCCTGTGACAGTAGGAACTGGTGCTCTCCACTCTCCCGTCCTGTGACAGTGGGAACTGGTGCTCTCCACTCTCCCGTCCTGTGACAGTTGGAACTGGTGCTCTCCACTCTCTGTCCTGTGACAGTGGGAACTGGTGCTCTCCACTCTCTGTCCTGTGACAGTGGGAACTGGTGCTCTCCACCCTCCCGTCCTGTGACAGTTGGAACTGGTGCTCTCCACTCTCTGTCCTTTGACAGTTGGAACTGGTGCTCTCCACTCTCTGTCCTGTGACAGTGGGAACTGGTGCTCTCCACTCTCCCGTCCTGTGACAGTTGGAACTGGTGCTCTCCACTCTCCCGTCCTGTGACAGTTGGAACTGTTGCTCTCCACCCTCCCGTTCTGTGACAGTTGGAACTGGTGCTCTCCACTCTCTGTCCTGTGACAGTTGGAACTGGTGCTCTCCACTCTCCCGTCCTGTGACAGTGGGAACTGGTGCTCTCCACTCTCCCGTCCTGTGACAGTTGGAACTGGTGCTCTCCACTCTCTGTCCTGTGACAATGGGAACTGGTGCTCTCCACTCTCCCGTCCTGTGACAGTTGGAACTGGTGCTCTCCACTCTCCCGTCCTGTGACAGTGGGAACTGGTGCTCTCCACTCTCCCGTCCTGTGACAGTTGGAACTGGTGCTCTCCACTCTCTGTCCTGTGACAATGGGAACTGGTGCTCTCCACTCTCTGTCCTGTGACAGTTGGAACTGGTGCTCTCCACTCTCTGTCCTGTGACAGTGGGAACTGGTGCTCTCCACTCTCTGTCCTGTGACAGTTGGAACTGGTGCTCTCCACTCTCTGTCCTGTGACAGTTGGAACTGGTGCTCTCCACTCTCTGTCCTGTGACAGTGGGAACTGGTGCTCTCCACTCTCTGTCCTGTGACAGTTGGAACTGGTGCTCTCCACTCTCTGTCCTGTGACAGTTGGAGCTGGTGCTCTCCACTCTCCCGTCCTGTGACAGTTGGAGCTGGTGCTCTCCACTCTCCCGTCCTGTGACAGTTGGAACTGGTGCTCTCCACTCTCTGTCCTGTGACAGTTGGAACTGGTGCTCTCCACTCTCTGTCCTGTGACAGTTGGAACTGGTGCTCTCCACTCTCCCGTCCTGTGACAGTGGGAACTGGTGCTCTCCACTCTCTCTCCTGTGACAGTGGGAACTGGTGCTCTCCACTCTCTGTCCTGTGACAGTTGGAACTGGTGCTCTCCACTCTCCCGTCCTGTGACAGTTGGAACTGGTGCTCTCCACTCTCTGTCCTGTGACAGTTGGAACTGGTGCTCTCCACTCATGTCCTGTGACAGTTGGAACTGGTGCTCTCCACTCTCCCGTCCTGTGACAGTTGGAACTGGTGCTCTCCACTCTCTGTCCTGTGACAGTAGGAACTGGTGCTCTCCAATCTCTGTCCTGTGACAGTTGGAACTGGTGCTCTCCACTCTCCCGTCCTGTGACAGTGGGAACTGGTGCTCTCCACTCTCTGTCCTGTGACAGTTGGAACTGGTGCTCTCCACTCTCCCGTCCTGTGACAGTTGGAACTGGTGCTCTCCACTCTCTGTCCTGTGACAGTTGGAACTGGTGCTCTCCACTCTCACGTCCTGTGACAGTGGGAACTGGTGCTCTCCACTCTCTGTCCTGTGACAGTTGGAACTGGTGCTCTCCACTCTCCCGTCCTGTGACAGTTGGAACTGGTGCTCTCCACTCTCTGTCCTGTGACAGTTGGAACTGGTGCTCTCCACTCTCTGTCCTGTGACAGTTGGAACTGGTGCTCTCCACTCTCTGTCCTGTGACAGTTGGAACTGGTGCTCTCCACTCTCTCTCCTGTGACAGTGGGAACTGGTGCTCTCCACTCTCTGTCCTGTGACAGTGGGAACTGGTGCTCTCCACTCTCTGTCCTGTGACAGTGTGAACTGGTGCTCTCCACTCTCTGTCCTGTGACAGTGTGAACTGGTGCTCTCCACTCTCTGTCCTGTGACAGTTGGAACTGGTGCTCTCCACTCTCTGTCCTGTGACAGTTGGAACTGGTGCTCTCCACTCTCTCTCCTGTGACAGTGGGAACTGGTGCTCTCCACTCTCTGTCCTGTGACAGTGGGAACGGGTGCTCTCCACTCTCTGTCCTGTGACAGTTGGAAATGGTGCTCTCCACTCTCCCGTCCTGTGACAGTTGGAACTGGTGCTCTCCACTCTCTGTCCTGTGACAGTTGGAACTGGTGCTCTCCACTCTCTGTCCTGTGACAGTTGGAACTGGTGCTCTCCACTCTCTGTCCTGTGACAGTGGGAACTGGTGCTCTCCACTCTCTGTCCTGTGACAGTTGGAACTGGTGCTCTCCACTCTCTGTCCTGTGACAGTTGGAACTGGTGCTCTCCACTCTCTGTCCTGTGACAGTAGGAACTGGTGCTCTCCACTCTCTGTCCTGTGACAGTGGGAACTGGTGCTCTCCACTCTCTGTCCTGTGACAGTTGGAACTGGTGCTCTCCACTCTCTGTCCTGTGACAGTTGGAACTGGTGCTCTCCACTCTCTGTCCTGTGACAGTAGGAACTGGTGCTCTCCACTCTCTGTCCTGTGACAGTGGGAACTGGTGCTCTCCACTCTCCCGTCCTGTGACAGTGGGAACTGGTGCTCTCCACTCTCCCGTCCTGTGACAGTTGGAACTGGTGCTCTCCACTCTCTGTCCTGTGACAGTTGGAACTGGTGCTCTCCACTCTCCCGTCCTGTGACAGTTGGAACTGGTGCTCTCCACTCTCCCGTCCTGTGACAGTTGGAACTGGTGCTCTCCACTCTCCCGTCCTGTGACAGTTGGAACTGGTGCTCTCCACTCTCTGTCCTGTGACAGTTGGAACTGGTGCTCTCCACTCTCTGTCCTGTGACAGTTGGAACTGGTGCTCTCCACTCTCCCGTCCTGTGACAGTTGGAACTGGTGCTCTCCACTCTCTGTCCTGTGACAGTGGGAACTGGTGCTCTCCACTCTCCCGTCCTGTGACAGTTGGAACTGGTGCTCTCCACTCTCCCATCCTGTGACAGTTGGAACTGGTGCTCTCCACTCTCTGTCCTGTGACAGTGGGAACTGGTGCTCTCCACTCTCTGTCCTGTGAGAGTTGGAACTGGTGCTCTCCACTCTCCGTCCTGTGACAGTGGGAACTGGTGCTCTCCACTCTCTCTCCTGTGACAGTGGGAACTGGTGCTCTCCACTCTCTCTCCTGTGACAGTTGGAACTGGTGCTCTCCACCCTCCCGTCCTGTGACAGTTGGAACTGGTGCTCTCCACTCTCCCGTCCTGTGACAGTGGGAACTGGTGCTCTCCACTCTCCCGTCCTGTGACAGTGGGAACTGGTGCTCTCCACTCTCCCTTCCTGTGACAGTGGGAACTGCTGCTCTCCACTCTCCCGTCCTGTGACAGTGGGAACTGGTGCTCTCCACTCTCTCTCCTGTGACAGTTGGAACTGGTGCTCTCCACCCTCCCGTCCTGTGACAGTTGGAACTGGTGCTCTCCACTCTCCCGTCCTGTGACAGTTGGAACTGGTGCTCTCCACTCTCCCGTCCTGTGACAATGGGAACTGGTGCTCTCCACTCTCCCGTCCTGTGACAGTGGGAACTGGTGCTCTCCACTCTCTGTCCTGTGACAGTTGGAACTGGTGCTCTCCACTCTCCCGTCCTGTGACAATGGGAACTGGTGCTCTCCACTCTCCCGTCCTGTGACAGTGGGAACTGGTGCTCTCCACTCTCTGTCCTGTGACAGTTGGAATTGGTGCTCTCCACTCTCTGTCCTGTGACAGTTGGAACTGGTGCTCTCCACTCTCCCGTCCTGTGACAGTTGGAACTGGTGCTCTCCACTCTCCCGTCCTGTGACAGTGGGAACTGGTGCTCTCCACTCTCCCGTCCTGTGACAGTTGGAACTGGTGCTCTCCACTCTCCCGTCCTGTGACAGTGGGAACTGGTGCTCTCCACTCTCTGTCCTGTGACAGTTGGAACTGGTGCTCCCCACTCTCTGTCCTGTGACAGTTGGAACTGGTGCTCTCCACTCTCCCGTCCTGTGACAGTTGGAACTGGTGCTCTCCACTCTCTGTCCTGTGACAGTGGGAACTGGTGCTCTCCACTCTCCCGTCCTGTGACAGTTGGAACTGGTGCTCTCCACTCTCTGTCCTGTGACAGTTGGAACTGGTGCTCTCCACTATCCCGTCCTGTGACAGTTGGAACTGGTGCTCTCCACTCTCCCGTCCTGTGACAGTGGGAACTGGTGCTCTCCACTCTCCCGTCCTGTGACAGTTGGAACTGGTGCTCTCCACTCTCCCGTCCTGTGACAGTGGGAACTGGTGCTCTCCACTCTCTGTCCTGTGACAGTTGGAACTGGTGCTCCCCACTCTCTGTCCTGTGACAGTTGGAACTGGTGCTCTCCACTCTCTGTCCTGTGACAGTTGGAACTGGTGCTCTCCACTCTCCCGTCCTGTGACAGTTTGAACTGGTGCTCTCCACTCTCCCGTCCTGTGACAGTTGGAACTGGTGCTCTCCACTCTCCCATCCTGTGACAGTTGGAACTGGTGCTCTCCACTCTCTGTCCTGTGACAGTTGGAACTGGTGCTCTCCACTCTCTGTCCTGTGACAGTTGGAACTGGTGCTCTCCACTCTCCCGTCCTGTGACAGTGGGAACTGGTGCTCTCCACTCTCCCGTCCTGTGACAGTTGGAACTGGTGCTCTCCACTCTCTGTCCTGTGACAGTTGGAACTGGTGCTCTCCACTCTCTGTCCTGTGACAGTTGGAACTGGTGCTCTCCACTCTCTGTCCTGTGACAGTTGGAACTGGTGCTCTCCACTCTCCCGTCCTGTGACAGTGGGAACTGGTGCTCTCCACTCTCTGTCCTGTGACAGTTGGAACTGGTGCTCTCCACTCTCTGTGCTGTGACAGTTGGAACTGGTGCTCTCCACTCTCTGTCCTGTGACAGTTGGAACTGGTGCTCTCCACTCTCCCGTCCTGTGACAGTGGGAACTGGTGCTCTCCACTCTCCCGTCCTGTGACAGTTGGAACTGGTGCTCTCCACTCTCTGTCCTGTGACAGTTGGAACTGGTGCTCTCCACTCTCTGTCCTGTGACAGTTGGAACTGGTGCTCTCCACTCTCTGTCCTGTGACAGTTGGAACTGGTGCTCTCCACTCTCTGTCCTGTGACAGTGGGAATTGGTGCTCTCCACTCTCTGTCCTGTGACATTTGGAACTGGTGCTCTCCACTCTCCCGTCCTGTGACACTTGGAACTGGTGCTCTCCACTCTCCCGTCCTGTGACAGTTGGAACTGGTGCTCTCCACTCTCTGTCCTGTGACAGTGGGAACTGGTGCTCTCCACTCTCCCGTCCTGTGACAGTGGGAACTGGTGCTCTCCACTCTCTGTCCTGTGACAGTGTGAACTGGTGCTCTCCACTCTCTGTCCTGTGACAGTTGGAACTGGTGCTCTCCACTCTCCCGTCCTGTGTCAGTTGGAACTGGTGCTCTCCACTCTCTGTCCTGTGACAGTTGGAACTGGTGCTCTCCACTCTCCCGTCCTGTGTCAGTTGGAACTGGTGCTCTCCACTCTCTGTCCTGTGACAGTTGGAACTGGTGCTCTCCACTCTCCCGTCCTGTGACAGTTGGAACTGGTGCTCTCCACTCTCTCTCCTGTGACAGTTGGAACTGGTGCTCTCCACTCTCCCGTCCTGTGTCAGTTGGAACTGGTGCTCTCCACTCTCTGTCCTGTGACAGTTGGAACTGGTGCTCTCCACTCTCTGTCCTGTGACAGTTGGAACTGGTGCTCTCCACTCTCCCGTCCTGTGACAGTGGGAACTGGTGCTCTCCACTCTCCCGTCCTGTGTCAGTTGGAACTGGTGCTCTCCACTCTCTGTCCTGTGACAGTTGGAACTGGTGCTCTCCACTCTCCCGTCCTGTGACAGTTGGAACTGGTGCTCTCCACTCTCTGTCCTGTGACAGTTGGAACTGGTGCTCTCCACTCTCTGTCCTGTGACAGTGGGAACTGGTGCTCTCCACTCTCTGTCCTGTGACAGTTGGAACTGGTGCTCTCCACTCTCTCTCCTGTGACAGTTGGAATTGGTGCTCTCCACTCTCTGTCCTGTGACAGTTGGAACTGGTGCTCTCCACTCTCCCGTCCTGTGACAGTGGGAACTGGTGCTCTCCACTCTCCCGTCCTGTGACAGTTGGAACTGGTGCTCTCCACTCTCCCGTCCTGTGACAGTGGGAACTGGTGCTCTCCACTCTCTCTCCTGTGACAGTGGGAACTGGTGCTCTCCACTCTCCCGTCCTGTGACAGTGGGAACTGGTGCTCTCCACTCTCTCTCCTGTGACAGTGGGAACTGGTGCTCTCCACTCTCTCTCCTGTGACAGTGGGAACTGGTGCTCTCCACTCTCCCGTCCTGTGACAGTGGGAACTGGTGCTCTCCACTCTCTCTCCTGTGACAGTGGGAACTGGTGCTCTCCACTCTCCCGTCCTGTGACAGTGGGAACTGGTGCTCTCCACTCTCTGTCCTGTGACAGTTGGAACTGGTGCTCTCCACTCTCTCTCCTGTGACAGTGGGAACTGGTGCACTCCACTCTCTGTCCTGTGACAGTTGGAACTGGTGCTCTCCACTCTCTGTCCTGTGACAGTGGGAACTGGTGCTCTCCACTCTCCCGTCCTGTGACAGTGGGAACTGGTGCTCTCCACTCTCCCGTCCTGTGACAGTGGGAACTGGTGCTCTCCACTCTCCCGTCCTGTGACAGTTGGAACTGGTGCTCTCCACTCTCTGTCCTGTGACAGTTGGAACTGGTGCTCTCCACTCTCTGTCCTGTGACAGTTGGAACTGGTGCTCTCCACTCTCTGTCCTGTGACAGTTGGAACTGGTGCTCTCCACTCTCCCGTCCTGTGACAGTTGGAACTGGTGCTCTCCACTCTCCCATCCTGTGACAGTGGGAACTGGTGCTCTCCACTCTCCCGTCCTGTGACAGTGGGAACTGGTGCTCTCCACTCTCTGTCCTGTGACAGTGGGAACTGGTGCTCTCCACTCTCCCGTCCTGTGACAGTTGGAACTGGTGCTCTCCACTCTCTCTCCTGTGACAGTTGGAACTGGTGCTCTCCACTCTCCCGTCCTGTGACAGTTGGAACTGGTGCTCTCCACTCTCTGTCCTGTGACAGTTGGAACTGGTGCTCTCCACTCTCTGTCCTGTGACAGTTGGAGCTGGTGCTCTCCACTCTCTGTCCTGTGACAGTAGGAACTGGTGCTCTCCACTCTCCCGTCCTGTGACAGTTGGAACTGGTGCTCTCCACTCTCTGTCGTGCGACAGTTGGAACTGCTGCTCTCCACTCTCTGTCCTGTGACAGTTGGAACTGGTGCTCTCCACTCTCTGTCCTGTGACAGTAGGAACTGGTGCTCTCCACTCTCCCGTCCTGTGACAGTTGGAACTGGTGCTCTCCACTCTCTGTCGTGCGACAGTTGGAACTGCTGCTCTCCACTCTCTGTCCTGTGACAGTTGGAACTGGTGCTCTCCACTCTCTGTCCTGTGACAGTGGGAACTGGTGCTCTCCACTCTCCCGTCCTGTGACAGTGGGAACTGGTGCTCTCCACTCTCCCGTCCTGTGACAGTGGGAACTGGTGCTCTCCACTCTCTGTCCTGTGACAGTGGGAACTGGTGCTCTCCACTCTCCCGTCCTGTGACAGTTGGAAATGGTGCTCTCCACTCTCTGTCCTGTGACAGTGGGAACTGGTGCTCTCCACTCTCTGTCCTGTGACAGTTGGAACTGGTGCTCTCCACTCTCTGTCCTGTGACAGTGGGAATTGGTGCTCTCCACTCTCTGTCCTGTGACATTTGGAACTGGTGCTCTCCACTCTCCCGTCCTGTGACACTTGGAACTGGTGCTCTCCACTCTCCCGTCCTGTGACAGTTGGAACTGGTGCTCTCCACTCTCTGTCCTGTGACAGTTGGAACTGGTGCTCTCCACTCTCTGTCCTGTGACAGTTGGAACTGGTGCTCTCCACTCTCCCGTCCTGTGACAGTGGGAACTGGTGCTCACCACTCTCCCGTCCTGTGACAGTTGGAACTGGTGCTCTCCACTCTCTGTCCTGTGACAGTTGGAACTGGTGCTCTCCACTCTCCCGTCCTGTGACAGTTGGAACTGGTGCTCTCCACTCTCCCGTCCTGTGACAGTGGGAACTGGTGCTCTCCACTCTCTGTCCTGTGACAGTGGGAACTGGTGCTCTCCACTCTCCCGTCCTGTGACAGTTGGAACTGGTGCTCTCCACTCTCTGTCCTGTGACAGTGGGAACTGGCGCTCTCCACTCTCCCGTCCTGTGACAGTTGGAACTGGTGCTCTCCACTCTCTGTCCTGTGACAGTGGGAACTGGTGCTCTCCACTCTCTGTCCTGTGACAGTTGGAACTGGTGCTCTCCACTCTCTGTCCTGTGACAGTGGGAACTGGTGCTCTCCACTCTCTCTCCTGTGACAGTGGGAACTGGTGCTCTCCACTCTCTGTCCTGTGACAGTGGGAACTGGTGCTCTCCACTCTCTGTCCTGTGACAGTGGGAACTGGTGCTCTCCACTCTCTGTCCTGTGACAGTGGGAACTGGTGCTCTCCACTCTCTGTCCTGTGACAGTGGGAACTGGTGCTCTCCACTCTCCCATCCTGTGACAGTGGGAACTGGTGCTCTCCACTCTCCCGTCCTGTGACAGTGGGAACTGGTGCTCTCCACTCTCTGTCCTGTGACAGTGGGAACTGGTGCTCTCCACTCTCTGTCCTGTGACAGTTGGAACTGGTGCTCTCCACTCTCCCATCCTGTGACAGTGGGAACTGGTGCTCTCCACTCTCCCGTCCTGTGACAGTTGGAACTGGTGCTCTCCACTCTCCCATCCTGTGACAGTGGGAACTGGTGCTCTCCACTCTCCCGTCCTGTGACAGTTGGAACTGGTGCTCTCCACTCTCCCCTCCTGTGACAGTTGGAACTGGTGCTCTCCACTCTCCCGTCCTGTGACAGTTGGAACTGGTGCACTCCACTCTCTGTCCTGCGACAGTTGGAACTGGTGCTCTCCACTCTCCCGTCCTGTGACAGTGGGAACTGGTGCTCTCCACTCTCCCGTCCTGTGACAGTTGGAACTGGTGCTCTCCACTCTCCCGTCCTGTGACAGTTGGAACTGGTGCTCTCCACTCTCTGTCCTGTGACAGTTGGAACTGGTGCTCTCCACTCTCCCGTCCTGTGACAGTGGGAACTGGTGCTCTCCACTCTCCCGTCCTGTGACAGTTGGAACTGGTGCACTCCACTCTCTGTCCTGTGACAGTGGGAACTGGTGCTCTCCACTCTCCCGTCCTGTGACAGTGGGAACTGGTGCTCTCCACTCTCCCGTCCTGTGACAGTTGGAACTGGTACTCTCGACTCTCTGTCCTGTGACAGTTGGAACTGGTGCTCTCCACTCTCCCGTCCTGTGACAGTTGGAACTGGTGCTCTCCACTCTCCCGTCCTGTGACAGTTGGAACTGGTGCACTCCACTCTCTGTCCTGTGACAGTGGGAACTGGTGCTCTCCACTCTCCCGTCCTGTGACAGTGGGAACTGGTGCTCTCCACTCTCCCGTCCTGTGACAGTTGGAACTGGTACTCTCGACTCTCTGTCCTGTGACAGTTGGAACTGGTGCTCTCCACTCTCTGTCCTGTGACAGAGGGAACTGGTGCTCTCCACTCTCCCGTCCTGTGACAGTTGGAACTGGTGCTCTCCACTCTCTGTCCTGTGACAGTGGGAACTGGTGCTCTCCACTCTCTGTCCTGTGACAGTGGGAACTGGTGCTCTCCACTCTCCCGTCCTGTGACAGTGGGAACTGGTGCTCTCCACTCTCCCGTCCTGTGACAGTGGGAACTGGTGCTCTCCACTCTCTGTCCTGTGACAGTTGGAACTGGTGCTCTCCACTCTCTGTCCTGTGACAGTTGGAACTGGTGCTCTCCACTCTCTGTCCTGTGACAGTTGGAACTGGTGCTCTCCACTCTCCCGTCCTGTGACAGTTGGAACTGGTGCTCTCCACTCTCCCGTCCTGTGACAGTTGGAACTGGTGCTCTCCACTCTCTGTCCTGTGACAGTTGGAACTGGTGCTCTCCACTCTCTGTCCTGTGACAGTGGGAACTGATGCTCTCCACTCTCTGTCCTGTGACAGTGGGAACTGGTGCTCTCCACTCTCTGTCCTGTGACAGTTGGAACTGGTGCTCTCCACTCTCTCTCCTGTGACAGTGGGAACTGGTGCTCTCCACTATCTGTCCTGTGACAGTGGGAACTGGTGCTCTCCACTCTCTGTCCTGTGACAGTGGGAACTGGTGCTCTCCACTCTCCCGTCCTGTGACAGTGGGAACTGGTGCTCTCCACTCTCCCATCCTGTGACAGTTGGAACTGGTGCTCTCCACTCTCCCGTCCTGTGACAGTGGGAACTGGTGCTCTCCACTCTCTGTCCTGTGACAGTTGGAACTGGTGCTCTCCACTCTCTGTCCTGTGACAGTTGGAACTGGTGCTCTCCACTCTCCCGTCCTGTGACAGTTGGAACTGGTGCTCTCCACTCTCTGTCCTGTGACAGTTGGAACTGGTGCTCTCCATTCTCCCGTCCTGTGACAGTTGGAACTGGTGCTCTCCACTCTCTGTCCTGTGACAGTTGGAACTGGTGCTCTCCACTCTCTGTCCTGTGACAGTTGGAACTGGTGCTCTCCACTCTCTGTCCTGTGACAGAGGGAACTGGTGCTCTCCACTCTCTCTCCTGTGACAGTTGGAACTGGTGCTCTCCACTCTCTGTCCTGTGACAGAGGGAACTGGTGCTCTCCACTCTCTGTCCTGTGACAGTTGGAACTGGTGCTCTCCACTCTCTGTCCTGTGACAGTTGGAACTGGTGCTCTCCACTCTCTGTCCTGTGACAGAGGGAACTGGTGCTCTCCACTCTCTCTCCTGTGACAGTTGGAACTGGTGCTCTCCATACTCTGTCCTGTGACAGAGGGAACTGGTGCTCTCCACTCTCTCTCCTGTGACAGTTGGAACTGGTGCTCTCCACTCTCTGTCCTGTGACAGTTGGAACTGGTGCTCTCCACTCTCTGTCCTGTGACAGAGGGAACTGGTGCTCTCCACTCTCTCTCCTGTGACAGTTGGAACTGGTGCTCTCCACTCTCTGTCCTGTGACAGTGGGAACTGGTGCTCTCCACTCTCTCTCCTGTGACAGTTGGAACTGGTGCTCTCCACTCTCTGTCCTGTGACAGTGGGAACTGGTGCTCTCCACTCTCTGTCCTGTGACAGTAGGAACTGGTGCTCTCCACTCTCCCGTCCTGTGACAGTTGGAACTGGTGCTCTCCACTCTCTGTCCTGTGACAGTGGGAACTGGTGCTCTCCACTCTCTGTCCTGTGACAGTTGGAACTGGTGCTCTCCACTCTCTGTCCTGTGACAGTTGGAACTGGTGCTCTCCACTCTCCCGTCCTGTGACAGTTGGAACTGGTGCTCTCCACTCTCTGTCCTGTGACAGTTGGAACTGGTGCTCTCCACTCTCTGTCCTGTGACAGTTGGAACTGGTGCTCTCCACTCTCCCGTCCTGTGACAGTGGGAACTGGTGCTCTCCACTCTCCCGTCCTGTGACAGTGGGAACTGGTGCTCTCCACTCTCCCGTCCTGTGACAGTGGGAACTGGTGCTCTCCACTCTCCCGTCCTGTGACAGTGGGAACTGGTGCTCTCCACTCTCTGTCCTGTGACAGTTGGAGCTGGTGCTCTGCACTCTCCCGTCCTGTGACAGTGGGAACTGGTGCTCTCCACTCTCCCGTCCTGTGACAGTGGGAACTGGTGCTCTCCACTCTCTGTCCTGTGACAGTTGGAGCTGGTGCTCTCCACTCTCCCGTCCTGTGACAGTTGGAACTGGTGCTCTCCATTCTCCCGTCCTGTGACAGTTGGAACTGGTGCTCTCCACTCTCTGTCCTGTGACAGTTGGAACTGGTGCTCTCCACTCTCCCGTCCTGTGACAGTTGGAACTGGTGCTCTCCACTCTCCCGTCCTGTGACAGTTGGAACTGGTGCTCTCCACTCTCTGTCCTGTGACAGTTGGAACTGGTGCTCTCCACTCTCTGTCCTGTGACAGTTGGAGCTGGTGCTCTCCACTCTCCCGTCCTGTGACAGTGGGAACTGGTGCTCTCCACTCTCCCGTCCTGTGACAGTGGGAACTGGTGCTCTCCACTCTCTGTCCTGTGACAGTTGGAGCTGGTGCTCTCCACTCTCCCGTCCTGTGACAGTGGGAACTGGTGCTCTCCACTCTCACGTCCTGTGACAGTTGGAACTGGTGCTCTCCACTCTCTGTCCTGTGACAGTTGGAACTGGTGCTCTCCACTCTCTGTCCTGTGACAGTTGGAACTGGTGCTCTCCACTCTCCCGTCCTGTGACAGTTGGAACTGGTGCTCTCCACTCTCTGTCCTGTGACAGTTGGAAATGTTGCTCTCCACTCTCTGTCCTGTGACAGTTGGAACTGGTGCTCTCCACCCTCCCGTCCTGTGACAGTTGGAACTGGTGCTCTCCACTCTCTGTCCTGTGACAGTTGGAACTGGTGCTCTCCACTCTCCCGTCCTGTGACAGTAGGAACTGGTGCTCTCCACTCTCCCGTCCTGTGACAGTGGGAACTGGTGCTCTCCACTCTCCCGTCCTGTGACAGTTGGAACTGGTGCTCTCCACTCTCTGTCCTGTGACAGTGGGAACTGGTGCTCTCCACTCTCTGTCCTGTGACAGTTGGAACTGGTGCTCTCCACTCTCTGTCCTGTGACAGTGGGAACTGGTGCTCT
Source organism: Pristiophorus japonicus (assembly GCF_044704955.1). Classification (NCBI taxonomy): domain Eukaryota; kingdom Metazoa; phylum Chordata; class Chondrichthyes; family Pristiophoridae; genus Pristiophorus; species Pristiophorus japonicus. Next base: position 58,152 of record NW_027251030.1, read on the forward strand.
CCACTCTCTGTCCTGTGACAGTTGGAACTGGTGCTCTCCACTCTCTGTCCTGTGACAGTTGGAACTGGTGCTCTCCACTCTCTGTCCTGTGACAGTTGGAACTGGTGCTCTCCACCCTCCCGTCCTGTGACAGTTGGAACTGGTGCTCTCCACTCTCTGTCCTGTGACAGTTGGAACTGGTGCTCTCCACTCTCTGTCCTGTGACAGTTGGAACTGGTGCTCTCCACTCTCCCGTCCTGTGACAGTAGGAACTGGTGCTCTCCACTCTCCCGTCCTGTGACAGTGGGAACTGGTGCTCTCCACTCTCCCGTCCTGTGACAGTTGGAACTGGTGCTCTCCACTCTCTGTCCTGTGACAGTGGGAACTGGTGCTCTCCACTCTCTGTCCTGTGACAGTGGGAACTGGTGCTCTCCACCCTCCCGTCCTGTGACAGTTGGAACTGGTGCTCTCCACTCTCTGTCCTTTGACAGTTGGAACTGGTGCTCTCCACTCTCTGTCCTGTGACAGTTGGAACTGGTGCTCTCCACTCTCTGTCCTGTGACAGTGGGAACTGGTGCTCTCCACTCTCCCGTCCTGTGACAGTTGGAACTGGTGCTCTCCACTCTCCCGTCCTGTGACAGTTGGAACTGTTGCTCTCCACCCTCCCGTTCTGTGACAGTTGGAACTGGTGCTCTCCACTCTCTGTCCTGTGACAGTTGGAACTGGTGCTCTCCACTCTCCCGTCCTGTGACAGTGGGAACTGGTGCTCTCCACTCTCCCGTCCTGTGACAGTTGGAACTGGTGCTCTCCACTCTCTGTCCTGTGACAATGGGAACTGGTGCTCTCCACTCTCCCGTCCTGTGACAGTTGGAACTGGTGCTCTCCACTCTCCCGTCCTGTGACAGTGGGAACTGGTGCTCTCCACTCTCCCGTCCTGTGACAGTTGGAACTGGTGCTCTCCACTCTCTGTCCTGTGACAATGGGAACTGGTGCTCTCCACTCTCTGTCCTGTGACAGTTGGAACTGGTGCTCTCCACTCTCTGTCCTGTGACAGTGGGAACTGGTGCTCTCCACTCTCTGTCCTGTGACAGTTGGAACTGGTGCTCTCCACTCTCTGTCCTGTGACAGTTGGAACTGGTGCTCTCCACTCTCTGTCCTGTGACAGTTGGAACTGGTGCTCTCCACTCTCTCTCCTGTGACAGTTGGAACTGGTGCTCTCCACTCTCTGTCCTGTGACAGTTGGAACTGGTGCTCTCCACTCTCTGTCCTGTGACAGTTGGAACTGGTGCTCTCCACTCTCTGTCCTGTGACAGTTGGAACTGGTGCTCTCCACTCTCTGTCCTGTGACAGTTGGAACTGGTGCTCTCCACTCTCTGTCCTGTGACAGTTGGAGCTGGTGCTCTCCACTCTCCCGTCCTGTGACAGTTGGAACTGGTGCTCTCCACTCTCTGTCCTGTGACAGTGGGAACTGGTGCTCTCCACTCTCTGTCCTGTGACAGTTGGAACTGGTGCTCTCCACTCTCTGTCCTGTGACAGTGGGAACTGGTGCTCTCCACTCTCTGTCCTGTGACAGTTGGAACTGGTGCTCTCCACTCTCCCGTCCTGTGACAGTTGGAACTGGTGCTCTCCACTCTCTGTCCTGTGACAGTGGGAACTGGTGCTCTCCACTCTCTGTCCTGTGACAGTTGGAACTGGTGCTCTCCACTCTCTGTCCTGTGACAGTTGGAACTGGTGCTCTCCACTCTCTGTCCTGTGACAGTTGGAACTGGTGCTCTCCACTCTCCCGTCCTGTGACAGTTGGAACTGGTGCTCTCCACTCTCCCGTCCTGTGACAGTTGGAACTGGTGCTCTCCACTCTCTGTCCTGTGACAGTGGGAACTGGTGCTCTCCACTCTCTGTCCTGTGACAGTTGGAGCTGGTGCTCTCCACTCTCTGTCCTGTGACAGTTGGAACTGGTGCTCCCCACTCTCCCGTCCTGTGACAGTGGGAACTGGTGCTCTCCACTCTCTGTCCTGTGACAGTTGGAACTGGTGCTCTCCACTCTCTGTCCTGTGACAGTTGGAACTGGTGCTCTCCACTCTCTGTCCTGTGACAGTTGGAGCTGGTGCTCTCCACTCTCCCGTCCTGTGACAGTTGGAACTGGTGCTCTCCACTCTCCCGTCCTGTGACAGTTGGAACTGGTGCTCTCCACTCTCTGTCCTGTGACAGTTGGAACTGGTGCTCTCCACTCTCTGTCCTGTGACAGTTGGAACTGGTGCTCTCCACTCTCCCGTCCTGTGACAGTGGGAACTGGTGCTCTCCACTCTCTCTCCTGTGACAGTGGGAACTGGTGCTCTCCACTCTCTGTCCTGTGACAGTTGGAACTGGTGCTCTCCACTCTCCCGTCCTGTGACAGTTGGAACTGGTGCTCTCCACTCTCTGTCCTGTGACAGTTGGAACTGGTGCTCTCCACACTCCCGTCCTGTGACAGTGGGAACTGGTGCTCTCCACTCTCTGTCCTGTGACAGTTGGAACTGGTGCTCTCCACTCTCCCGTCCTGTGACAGTTGGAACTGGTGCTCTCCACTCTCCCGTCCTGTGACAGTTGGAACTGGTGCTCTCCACTCTCACGTCCTGTGACAGTGGGAACTGGTGCTCTCCACTCTCTGTCCTGTGACAGTTGGAACTGGTGCTCTCCACTCTCCCGTCCTGTGACAGTTGGAACTGGTGCTCTCCACTCTCCCGTCCTGTGACAGTTGGAACTGGTGCTCTCCACTCTCTGTCCTGTGACAGTTGGAACTGGTGCTCTCCACTCTCTGTCCTGTGACAGTTGGAACTGGTGCTCTCCACTCTCTGTCCTGTGACAGTTGGAACTGGTGCTCTCCACTCTCTCTCCTGTGACAGTGGGAACTGGTGCTCTCCACTCTCTGTCCTGTGACAGTGGGAACTGGTGCTCTCCACTCTCTGTCCTGTGACAGTGTGAACTGGTGCTCTCCACTCTCTGTCCTGTGACAGTGTGAACTGGTGCTCTCCACTCTCTGTCCTGTGACAGTTGGAACTGGTGCTCTCCACTCTCTGTCCTGTGACAGTTGGAACTGGTGCTCTCCACTCTCTCTCCTGTGACAGTGGGAACTGGTGCTCTCCACTCTCTGTCCTGTGACAGTGGGAACGGGTGCTCTCCACTCTCTGTCCTGTGACAGTTGGAAATGGTGCTCTCCACTCTCCCGTCCTGTGACAGTTGGAACTGGTGCTCTCCACTCTCTGTCCTGTGACAGTTGGAACTGGTGCTCTCCACTCTCTGTCCTGTGACAGTTGGAACTGGTGCTCTCCACTCTCTGTCCTGTGACAGTGGGAACTGGTGCTCTCCACTCTCTGTCCTGTGACAGTTGGAACTGGTGCTCTCCACTCTCTGTCCTGTGACAGTTGGAACTGGTGCTCTCCACTCTCTGTCCTGTGACAGTAGGAACTGGTGCTCTCCACTCTCTGTCCTGTGACAGTGGGAACTGGTGCTCTCCACTCTCTGTCCTGTGACAGTTGGAACTGGTGCTCTCCACTCTCTGTCCTGTGACAGTTGGAACTGGTGCTCTCCACTCTCTGTCCTGTGACAGTAGGAACTGGTGCTCTCCACTCTCTGTCCTGTGACAGTGGGAACTGGTGCTCTCCACTCTCTGTCCTGTGACAGTTGGAACTGGTGCTCTCCACTCTCCCGTCCTGTGACAGTTGGAACTGGTGCTCTCCACTCTCCCGTCCTGTGACAGTTGGAACTGGTGCTCTCCACTCTCCCGTCCTGTGACAGTTGGAACTGGTGCTCTCCACTCTCTGTCCTGTGACAGTTGGAACTGGTGCTCTCCACTCTCTGTCCTGTGACAGTTGGAACTGGTGCTCTCCACTCTCCCGTCCTGTGACAGTTGGAACTGGTGCTCTCCACTCTCTGTCCTGTGACAGTGGGAACTGGTGCTCTCCACTCTCCCGTCCTGTGACAGTTGGAACTGGTGCTCTCCACTCTCCCATCCTGTGACAGTTGGAACTGGTGCTCTCCACTCTCTGTCCTGTGACAGTGGGAACTGGTGCTCTCCACTCTCTGTCCTGTGACAGTGGGAACTGGTGCTCTCCACTCTCTGTCCTGTGAGAGTTGGAACTGGTGCTCTCCACTCTCCGTCCTGTGACAGTGGGAACTGGTGCTCTCCACTCTCTCTCCTGTGACAGTGGGAACTGGTGCTCTCCACTCTCTCTCCTGTGACAGTTGGAACTGGTGCTCTCCACCCTCCCGTCCTGTGACAGTTGGAACTGGTGCTCTCCACTCTCCCGTCCTGTGACAGTGGGAACTGGTGCTCTCCACTCTCCCGTCCTGTGACAGTGGGAACTGGTGCTCTCCACTCTCCCTTCCTGTGACAGTGGGAACTGCTGCTCTCCACTCTCCCGTCCTGTGACAGTGGGAACTGGTGCTCTCCACTCTCTCTCCTGTGACAGTTGGAACTGGTGCTCTCCACCCTCCCGTCCTGTGACAGTTGGAACTGGTGCTCTCCACTCTCCCGTCCTGTGACAGTTGGAACTGGTGCTCTCCACTCTCCCGTCCTGTGACAATGGGAACTGGTGCTCTCCACTCTCTGTCCTGTGACAGTTGGAACTGGTGCTCTCCACTCTCCCGTCCTGTGACAGTTGGAACTGGTGCTCTCCACTCTCCCGTCCTGTGACAGTGGGAACTGGTGCTCTCCACTCTCCCGTCCTGTGACAGTTGGAACTGGTGCTCTCCACTCTCCCGTCCTGTGACAGTGGGAACTGGTGCTCTCCACTCTCTGTCCTGTGACAGTTGGAACTGGTGCTCCCCACTCTCTGTCCTGTGACAGTTGGAACTGGTGCTCTCCACTCTCCCGTCCTGTGACAGTTGGAACTGGTGCTCTCCACTCTCTGTCCTGTGACAGTGGGAACTGGTGCTCTCCACTCTCCCGTCCTGTGACAGTTGGAACTGGTGCTCTCCACTCTCTGTCCTGTGACAGTTGGAACTGGTGCTCTCCACTATCCCGTCCTGTGACAGTTGGAACTGGTGCTCTCCACTCTCCCGTCCTGTGACAGTGGGAACTGGTGCTCTCCACTCTCTGTCCTGTGACAGTTGGAACTGGTGCTCTCCACTCTCCCGTCCTGTGACAGTTGGAACTGGTGCTCTCCACTCTCCCGTCCTGTGACAGTGGGAACTGGTGCTCTCCACTCTCTGTCCTGTGACAGTTGGAACTGGTGCTCCCCACTCTCTGTCCTGTGACAGTTGGAACTGGTGCTCTCCACTCTCTGTCCTGTGACAGTTGGAACTGGTGCTCTCCACTCTCTGTCCTGTGACAGTTGGAACTGGTGCTCCCCACTCTCTGTCCTGTGACAGTTGGAACTGGTGCTCTCCACTCTCTGTCCTGTGACAGTAGGAACTGGTGCTCTCCACTCTCCCGTCCTGTGACAGTTGGAACTGGTGCTCTCCACTCTCCCATCCTGTGACAGTTGGAACTGGTGCTCTCCACTCTCTGTCCTGTGACAGTTGGAACTGGTGCTCTCCACTCTCTGTCCTGTGACAGTTGGAACTGGTGCTCTCCACTCTCCCGTCCTGTGACAGTGGGAACTGGTGCTCTCCACTCTCCCGTCCTGTGACAGTTGGAACTGGTGCTCTCCACTCTCTGTCCTGTGACAGTTGGAACTGGTGCTCTCCACTCTCCCGTCCTGTGACAGTTGGAACTGGTGCTCTCCACTCTCTGTCCTGTGACAGTTGGAACTGGTGCTCTCCACTCTCCCGTCCTGTGACAGTTGGAACTGGTGCTCTCCACTCTCCCGTCCTGTGACAGTTGGAACTGGTGCTCTCCACTCTCCCGTCCTGTGACAGTTGGAACTGGTGCTCTCCACTCTCTGTCCTGTGACAGTGGGAACTGGTGCTCTCCACTCTCTGTCCTGTGACAGTTGGAACTGGTGCTCTCCACTCTCTGTCCTGTGACAGTTGGAACTGGTGCTCTCCACTCTCCCGTCCTGTGACAGTGGGAACTGGTGCTCTCCACTCTCTGTCCTGTGACAGTTGGAACTGGTGCTCTCCACTCTCTGTCCTGTGACAGTTGGAACTGGTGCTCTCCACTCTCTGTCCTGTGACAGTTGCAACTGGTGCTCTCCACTCTCCCGTCCTGTGACAGTTGGAACTGGTGCTCTCCACTCTCTGTCCTGTGACAGTTGGAACTGGTGCTCTCCACTCTCTGTCCTGTGACAGTTGGAACTGGTGCTCTCCACTCTCTGTCCTGTGACAGTTGGAACTGGTGCTCTCCACTCTCCCGTCCTGTGACAGTGGGAACTGGTGCTCTCCACTCTCTGTCCTGTGACAGTTTGAACTGGTGCTCTCCACTCTCTGTCCTGTGACAGTGGGAACTGGTGCTCTCCACTCTCTGTCCTGTGACAGTTGGAACTGGTGCTCTCCACTCTCTGTCCTGTGACAGTTGGAACTGGTGCTCTCCACTCTCTGTCCTGTGACAGTGGGAATTGGTGCTCTCCACTCTCTGTCCTGTGACATTTGGAACTGGTGCTCTCCACTCTCCCGTCCTGTGACACTTGGAACTGGTGCTCTCCACTCTCCCGTCCTGTGACAGTTGGAACTGGTGCTCTCCACTCTCTGTCCTGTGACAGTGGGAACTGGTGCTCTCCACTCTCCCGTCCTGTGACAGTGGGAACTGGTGCTCTCCACTCTCTGTCCTGTGACAGTGTGAACTGGTGCTCTCCACTCTCTGTCCTGTGACAGTTGGAACTGGTGCTCTCCACTCTCCCGTCCTGTGTCAGTTGGAACTGGTGCTCTCCACTCTCTGTCCTGTGACAGTTGGAACTGGTGCTCTCCACTCTCCCGTCCTGTGTCAGTTGGAACTGGTGCTCTCCACTCTCTGTCCTGTGACAGTTGGAACTGGTGCTCTCCACTCTCCCGTCCTGTGACAGTTGGAACTGGTGCTCTCCACTCTCTCTCCTGTGACAGTTGGAACTGGTGCTCTCCACTCTCCCGTCCTGTGTCAGTTGGAACTGGTGCTCTCCACTCTCTCTCCTGTGACAGTTGGAATTGGTGCTCTCCACTCTCTGTCCTGTGACAGTTGGAACTGGTGCTCTCCACTCTCCCGTCCTGTGTCAGTTGGAACTGGTGCTCTCCACTCTCTGTCCTGTGACAGTTGGAACTGGTGCTCTCCACTCTCCCGTCCTGTGACAGTTGGAACTGGTGCTCTCCACTCTCTGTCCTGTGACAGTTGGAACTGGTGCTCTCCACTCTCTCTCCTGTGACAGTTGGAATTGGTGCTCTCCACTCTCTGTCCTGTGACAGTTGGAACTGGTGCTCTCCACTCTCCCGTCCTGTGACAGTGGGAACTGGTGCTCTCCACTCTCCCGTCCTGTGACAGTTGGAACTGGTGCTCTCCACTCTCCCGTCCTGTGACAGTGGGAACTGGTGCTCTCCACTCTCTCTCCTGTGACAGTGGGAACTGGTGCTCTCCACTCTCCCGTCCTGTGACAGTGGGAACTGGTGCTCTCCACTCTCTCTCCTGTGACAGTGGGAACTGGTGCTCTCCACTCTCTCTCCTGTGACAGTGGGAACTGGTGCTCTCCACTCTCCCGTCCTGTGACAGTGGGAACTGGTGCTCTCCACTCTCTCTCCTGTGACAGTGGGAACTGGTGCTCTCCACTCTCCCGTCCTGTGACAGTGGGAACTGGTGCTCTCCACTCTCTGTCCTGTGACAGTTGGAACTGGTGCTCTCCACTCTCTCTCCTGTGACAGTGGGAACTGGTGCACTCCACTCTCTGTCCTGTGACAGTTGGAACTGGTGCTCTCCACTCTCTGTCCTGTGACAGTGGGAACTGGTGCTCTCCACTCTCCCGTCCTGTGACAGTGGGAACTGGTGCTCTCCACTCTCCCGTCCTGTGACAGTGGGAACTGGTGCTCTCCACTCTCCCGTCCTGTGACAGTTGGAACTGGTGCTCTCCACTCTCTGTCCTGTGACAGTTGGAACTGGTGCTCTCCACTCTCTGTCCTGTGACAGTTGGAACTGGTGCTCTCCACTCTCTGTCCTGTGACAGTTGGAACTGGTGCTCTCCACTCTCTGTCCTGTGACAGTTGGAACTGGTGCTCTCCACTCTCTGTCCTGTGACAGTTGGAACTGGTGCTCTCCACTCTCCCGTCCTGTGACAGTGGGAACTGGTGCTCTCCACTCTCCCGTCCTGTGACAGTGGGAACTGGTGCTCTCCACTCTCTGTCCTGTGACAGTGGGAACTGGTGCTCTCCACTCTCCCGTCCTGTGACAGTTGGAACTGGTGCTCTCCACTCTCTCTCCTGTGACAGTTGGAACTGGTGCTCTCCACTCTCCCGTCCTGTGACAGTTGGAACTGGTGCTCTCCACTCTCTGTCCTGTGACAGTTGGAACTGGTGCTCTCCACTCTCTGTCCTGTGACAGTTGGAGCTGGTGCTCTCCACTCTCTGTCCTGTGACAGTAGGAACTGGTGCTCTCCACTCTCCCGTCCTGTGACAGTTGGAACTGGTGCTCTCCACTCTCTGTCGTGCGACAGTTGGAACTGCTGCTCTCCACTCTCTGTCCTGTGACAGTTGGAACTGGTGCTCTCCACTCTCTGTCCTGTGACAGTAGGAACTGGTGCTCTCCACTCTCCCGTCCTGTGACAGTTGGAACTGGTGCTCTCCACTCTCTGTCGTGCGACAGTTGGAACTGCTGCTCTCCACTCTCTGTCCTGTGACAGTTGGAACTGGTGCTCTCCACTCTCTGTCCTGTGACAGTGGGAACTGGTGCTCTCCACTCTCCCGTCCTGTGACAGTGGGAACTGGTGCTCTCCACTCTCCCGTCCTGTGACAGTGGGAACTGGTGCTCTCCACTCTCTGTCCTGTGACAGTGGGAACTGGTGCTCTCCACTCTCCCGTCCTGTGACAGTTGGAAATGGTGCTCTCCACTCTCTGTCCTGTGACAGTGGGAACTGGTGCTCTCCACTCTCTGTCCTGTGACAGTTGGAACTGGTGCTCTCCACTCTCTGTCCTGTGACAGTGGGAATTGGTGCTCTCCACTCTCTGTCCTGTGACATTTGGAACTGGTGCTCTCCACTCTCCCGTCCTGTGACACTTGGAACTGGTGCTCTCCACTCTCCCGTCCTGTGACAGTTGGAACTGGTGCTCTCCACTCTCTGTCCTGTGACAGTTGGAACTGGTGCTCTCCACTCTCTGTCCTGTGACAGTTGGAACTGGTGCTCTCCACTCTCCCGTCCTGTGACAGTGGGAACTGGTGCTCACCACTCTCCCGTCCTGTGACAGTTGGAACTGGTGCTCTCCACTCTCTGTCCTGTGACAGTTGGAACTGGTGCTCTCCACTCTCCCGTCCTGTGACAGTTGGAACTGGTGCTCTCCACTCTCCCGTCCTGTGACAGTGGGAACTGGTGCTCTCCACTCTCTGTCCTGTGACAGTGGGAACTGGTGCTCTCCACTCTCCCGTCCTGTGACAGTTGGAACTGGTGCTCTCCACTCTCTGTCCTGTGACAGTGGGAACTGGCGCTCTCCACTCTCCCGTCCTGTGACAGTTTGAACTGGTGCTCTCCACTCTCCCGTCCTGTGACAGTGGGAACTGGTGCTCTCCACTCTCCCGTCCTGTGACAGTTGGAACTGGTGCTCTCCACTCTCCCGTCCTGTGTCAGTTGGAACTGGTGCTCTCCACTCTCTGTCCTGTGACAGTGGGAACTGGTGCTCTCCACTCTCTGTCCTGTGACAGTGGGAACTGGTGCTCTCCACTCTCTGTCCTGTGACAGTTGGAACTGGTGCTCTCCACTCTCTGTCCTGTGACAGTTGGAACTGGTGCTCTCCACTCTCCCGTCCTGTGACAGTTGGAACTGGTGCTCTCCACTCTCCCGTCCTGTGACAGTGGGAACTGGTGCTCTCCACTCTCTCTCCTGTGACAGTGGGAACTGGTGCTCTCCACTCTCCCGTCCTGTGACAGTGGGAACTGGTGCTCTCCACTCTCTCTCCTGTGACAGTGGGAACTGGTGCTCTCCACTCTCTCTCCTGTGACAGTGGGAACTGGTGCTCTCCACTCTCCCGTCCTGTGACAGTGGGAACTGGTGCTCTCCACTCTCTCTCCTGTGACAGTGGGAACTGGTGCTCTCCACTCTCCCGTCCTGTGACAGTGGGAACTGGTGCTCTCCACTCTCTGTCCTGTGACAGTTGGAACTGGTGCTCTCCACTCTCTCTCCTGTGACAGTGGGAACTGGTGCACTCCACTCTCTGTCCTGTGACAGTTGGAACTGGTGCTCTCCACTCTCTGTCCTGTGACAGTGGGAACTGGTGCTCTCCACTCTCCCGTCCTGTGACAGTGGGAACTGGTGCTCTCCACTCTCTGTCCTGTGACAGTTGGAACTGGTGCTCTCCACACTCTGTCCTGTGACAGTGGGAACTGGTGCTCTCCACTCTCTGTCCTGTGACAGTTGGAACTGGTGCTCTCCACTCTCCCGTCCTGTGACAGTTGGAACTGGTGCTCTCCACTCTCTGTCCTGTGACAGTAGGAACTGGTGCTCTCCACTCTCCCGTCCTGTGACAGTTGGAACTGGTGCTCTCCACACTCTGTCCTGTGACAGTGGGAACTGGTGCTCTCCACTCTCTGTCCTGTGACAGTTGGAACTGGTGCTCTCCACTCTCCCGTCCTGTGACAGTTGGAACTGGTGCTCTCCACTCTCCCGTCCTGTGACAGTTGGAACTGGTGCTCTCCACTCTCTCTCCTGTGACAGTTGGAACTGGTGCTCTCCACTCTCCCGTCCTGTGACAGTTGGAACTGGTGCTCTCCACTCTCTGTCCTGTGACAGTAGGAACTGGTGCTCTCCACTCTCTGTCGTGCGACAGTTGGAACTGCTGCTCTCCACTCTCTGTCCTGTGACAGTTGGAACTGGTGCTCTCCACTCTCTGTCCTGTGACAGTTGGAACTGGTGCTCTCCACTCTCTGTCCTGTGACAGTGGGAACTGGTGCTCTCCACTCTCTGTCCTGTGACAGTGGGAACTGGTGCTCTCCACTCTCTGTCCTGTGAGAGTTGGAACTGGTGCTCTCCACTCTCTCTCCTGTGACAGTGGGAACTGGTGCTCTCCACTCTCCGTCCTGTGACAGTGGGAACTGGTGCTCTCCACTCTCTCTCCTGTGACAGTGGGAACTGGTGCTCTCCACTCTCTCTCCTGTGACAGTTGGAACTGGTGCTCTCCACCCTCCCGTCCTGTGACAGTTGGAACTGGTGCTCTCCACTCTCCCGTCCTGTGACAGTGGGAACTGGTGCTCTCCACTCTCCCGTCCTGTGACAGTGGGAACTGGTGCTCTCCACTCTCCCTTCCTGTGACAGTGGGAACTGCTGCTCTCCACTCTCTGTCCTGTGACAGTGGGAACTGGTGCTCTCCACTCTCTGTCCTGTGACAGTTGGAACTGGTGCTCTCCACTCTCTGTCCTGTGACAGTTGGAACTGGTGCTCTCCACTCTCTGTCCTGTGACAGTAGGAACTGGTGCTCTCCACTCTCTGTCCTGTGACAGTGGGAACTGGTGCTCTCCACTCTCTGTCCTGTGACAGTTGGAACTGGTGCTCTCCACTCTCCCGTCCTGTGACAGTTGGAACTGGTGCTCTCCACTCTCCCGTCCTGTGACAGTTGGAACTGGTGCTCTCCACTCTCCCGTCCTGTGACAGTTGGAACTGGTGCTCTCCACTCTCTGTCCTGTGACAGTTGGAACTGGTGCTCTCCACTCTCTGTCCTGTGACAGTTGGAACTGGTGCTCTCCACTCTCCCGTCCTGTGACAGTTGGAACTGGTGCTCTCCACTCTCTGTCCTGTGACAGTGGGAACTGGTGCTCTCCACTCTCCCGTCCTGTGACAGTTGGAACTGGTGCTCTCCACTCTCCCATCCTGTGACAGTTGGAACTGGTGCTCTCCACTCTCTGTCCTGTGACAGTGGGAACTGGTGCTCTCCACTCTCTGTCCTGTGACAGTGGGAACTGGTGCTCTCCACTCTCTGTCCTGTGAGAGTTGGAACTGGTGCTCTCCACTCTCCGTCCTGTGACAGTGGGAACTGGTGCTCTCCACTCTCTCTCCTGTGACAGTGGGAACTGGTGCTCTCCACTCTCTCTCCTGTGACAGTTGGAACTGGTGCTCTCCACCCTCCCGTCCTGTGACAGTTGGAACTGGTGCTCTCCACTCTCCCGTCCTGTGACAGTGGGAACTGGTGCTCTCCACTCTCCCGTCCTGTGACAGTGGGAACTGGTGCTCTCCACTCTCCCTTCCTGTGACAGTGGGAACTGCTGCTCTCCACTCTCCCGTCCTGTGACAGTGGGAACTGGTGCTCTCCATTCTCTCTCCTGTGACAGTTGGAACTGGTGCTCTCCACCCTCCCGTCCTGTGACAGTTGGAACTGGTGCTCTCCACTCTCCCGTCCTGTGACAATGGGAACTGGTGCTCTCCACTCTCTGTCCTGTGACAGTTGGAACTGGTGCTCTCCACTCTCCCGTCCTGTGACAGTTGGAACTGGTGCTCTCCACTCTCCCGTCCTGTGACAGTGGGAACTGGTGCTCTCCACTCTCCCGTCCTGTGACAGTTGGAACTGGTGCTCTCCACTCTCCCGTCCTGTGACAGTGGGAACTGGTGCTCTCCACTCTCTGTCCTGTGACAGTTGGAACTGGTGCTCCCCACTCTCTGTCCTGTGACAGTTGGAACTGGTGCTCTCCACTCTCCCGTCCTGTGACAGTTGGAACTGGTGCTCTCCACTCTCTGTCCTGTGACAGTGGGAACTGGTGCTCTCCACTCTCCCGTCCTGTGACAGTTGGAACTGGTGCTCTCCACTCTCTGTCCTGTGACAGTTGGAACTGGTGCTCTCCACTATCCCGTCCTGTGACAGTTGGAACTGGTGCTCTCCACTCTCCCGTCCTGTGACAGTGGGAACTGGTGCTCTCCACTCTCCCGTCCTGTGACAGTTGGAACTGGTGCTCTCCACTCTCCCGTCCTGTGACAGTGGGAACTGGTGCTCTCCACTCTCTGTCCTGTGACAGTTGGAACTGGTGCTCCCCACTCTCTGTCCTGTGACAGTTGGAACTGGTGCTCTCCACTCTCTGTCCTGTGACAGTTGGAACTGGTGCTCTCCACTCTCCCGTCCTGTGACAGTTTGAACTGGTGCTCTCCACTCTCCCGTCCTGTGACAGTTGGAACTGGTGCTCTCCACTCTCCCATCCTGTGACAGTTGGAACTGGTGCTCTCCACTCTCTGTCCTGTGACAGTTGGAACTGGTGCTCTCCACTCTCTGTCCTGTGACAGTTGGAACTGGTGCTCTCCACTCTCCCGTCCTGTGACAGTGGGAACTGGTGCTCTCCACTCTCCCGTCCTGTGACAGTTGGAACTGGTGCTCTCCACTCTCCCGTCCTGTGACAGTGGGAACTGGTGCTCTCCACTCTCCAGTCCTGTGACAGTTGGAACTGGTGCACTCCACTCTCTGTCCTGTGACAGTTGGAACTGGTGCTCTCCACTCTCTGTCCTGTGACAGTTGGAACTGGTGCTCTCCACTCTCTGTCCTGTGACAGTTGGAACTGGTGCTCTCCACTCTCCCGTCCTGTGACAGTGGGAACTGGTGCTCTCCACTCTCTGTCCTGTGACAGTTGGAACTGGTGCTCTCCACTCTCTGTCCTGTGACAGTTGGAACTGGTGCTCTCCACTCTCTGTCCTGTGACAGTTGGAACTGGTGCTCTCCACTCTCCCGTCCTGTGACAGTGGGAACTGGTGCTCTCCACTCTCCCGTCCTGTGACAGTTGGAACTGGTGCTCTCCACTCTCTGTCCTGTGACAGTTGGAACTGGTGCTCTCCACTCTCTGTCCTGTGACAGTTGGAACTGGTGCTCTCCACTCTCTGTCCTGTGACAGTTGGAACTGGTGCTCTCCACTCTCCCGTCCTGTGACAGTGGGAACTGGTGCTCTCCACTCTCTGTCCTGTGACAGTTTGAACTGGTGCTCTCCACTCTCTGTCCTGTGACAGTGGGAACTGGTGCTCTCCACTCTCTGTCCTGTGACAGTTGGAACTGGTGCTCTCCACTCTCTGTCCTGTGACAGTTGGAACTGGTGCTCTCCACTCTCTGTCCTGTGACAGTGGGAATTGGTGCTCTCCACTCTCTGTCCTGTGACATTTGGAACTGGTGCTCTCCACTCTCCCGTCCTGTGACACTTGGAACTGGTGCTCTCCACTCTCCCGTCCTGTGACAGTTGGAACTGGTGCTCTCCACTCTCTGTCCTGTGACAGTGGGAACTGGTGCTCTCCACTCTCCCGTCCTGTGACAGTGGGAACTGGTGCTCTCCACTCTCTGTCCTGTGACAGTGTGAACTGGTGCTCTCCACTCTCTGTCCTGTGACAGTTGGAACTGGTGCTCTCCACTCTCCCGTCCTGTGTCAGTTGGAACTGGTGCTCTCCACTCTCTGTCCTGTGACAGTTGGAACTGGTGCTCTCCACTCTCCCGTCCTGTGTCAGTTGGAACTGGTGCTCTCCACTCTCTGTCCTGTGACAGTTGGAACTGGTGCTCTCCACTCTCCCGTCCTGTGACAGTTGGAACTGGTGCTCTCCACTCTCTCTCCTGTGACAGTTGGAACTGGTGCTCTCCACTCTCCCGTCCTGTGTCAGTTGGAACTGGTGCTCTCCACTCTCTGTCCTGTGACAGTTGGAACTGGTGCTCTCCACTCTCCCGTCCTGTGTCAGTTGGAACTGGTGCTCTCCACTCTCTGTCCTGTGACAGTTGGAACTGGTGCTCT